>NC_084853.1:13808433-13813433 GCF_951802175.1 Populus nigra
CGATGGGTCTGGACGGGCTGGATAGTCCAAGGCTCGACGAGAAAGACCGCAGGTTGAGACACTGGGGCAGTGGCAGCCCGCGGGACAGTGTTGGCAGATTCGGCAGCGCAGATTTGTGCGGCTGCAGGTTCGTCGGGGAAAATCGGCAGCGCAGATTTTTCGACGAGCATGGGCTGGACGATGGACTGTCCAGGCCAGGCAGGAAAATTTGTCGAGGGGACACGCTGACGAAACAGCGCTGGTTCAGGCACGGCGGGCAGTGTTGGAATCGGCAGCGCCGACGAAATCGGCAAAGTCGGCAGAATCGGCAGCGCAGATTTTTCGACGAACATGGGCTGGACGCTGGACTGGCCGGGCCATGCAGGAAAATTCATCGAGGGGACACGCTGACGAAACAGCGCTGGTTCAGGCACGGCGGGCAGTGGTGGAATCGGCAGCGCCGACGAAATCGGCAAAGTCGGCAGAATCGGCAGCGGGTGCTGGCGATGGGTCTGGACGGGCTGGATAGTCCAAGGCTCGACGAGAAAGACTGCTGGTTTAGACACTGGGGCAGTGGCAGCCCGCGGGACAGTGTCGGCAGATTCGGCAGCGCAGATTTGTGCGGCTGCAGGTTCGTCGGGGAAAATCGGCAGCGCAGATTTTGCGACGAACATGGGCTGGGCGATGGACTGTCCAGGCCAGGCAGGAAAATTTGTCGAGGGGACACGCTGACGAAACAGCGCTGGTTCAGGCACGGCGGGCAGTGTTGGAATCGGCAGCGCCGACGAAATCGGCAAAGTCGGCAGAATCGGCAGCGAAGATTTTTCGACGAACACGGGCTGGACGGTGGACTGTCCAGGCCAGGCAGGAAAATTTGTCGAGGGGACACGCTGACGAAACAGCGCTGGTTCAGGCACGGCGGGCAGTGTTGGAATCGGCAGCGCCGACGAAATCGGCAAAGTCGGCAGAATCGGCAGCGCAGATTTTTCGACGAACATGGGCTGGACGCTGGACTGGCCGGGCCATGCAGGAAAATTCATCGAGGGGACACGCTGACGAAACAGCGCTGGTTCAGGCACGGCGGGCAGTGGTGGAATCGGCAGCGCCGACGAAATCGGCAAAGTCGGCAGAATCGGCAGCGGGTGCTGGCGATGGGTCTGGACGGGCTGGATAGTCCAAGGCTCGACGAGAAAGACTGCTGGTTTAGACACTGGGGCAGTGGCAGCCCGCGGGACAGTGTCGGCAGATTCGGCAGCGCAGATTTGTGCGGCTGCAGGTTCGTCGGGGAAAATCGGCAGCGCAGATTTTGCGACGAACATGGGCTGGGCGATGGACTGTCCAGGCCAGGCAGGAAAATTTGTCGAGGGGACACGCTGACGAAACAGCGCTGGTTCAGGCACGGCGGGCAGTGTTGGAATCGGCAGCGCCGACGAAATCGGCAAAGTCGGCAGAATCGGCAGCGCAGATTTTTCGACGAACACGGGCTGGACGGTGGACTGTCCAGGCCAGGCAGGAAAATTCGTCGAGGGGACACGCTGACGAAACAGCGCTGGTTCAGACACGGTGGGCGCAGTGTTGGAATCGGCAGCGCCGAGAAAATCGGCAAAGTCGGCAGAATCGGCAGCAGGTGCTGGCGATGAGTCAGGACGGACTGGATAGTCCAAGGCTCGATGAGAAAGACCGCTGGTTTAGACACTGGGGCAGTGGCAGCCCGCGGGGCAGTGTCGGCAGATTCGGCAGCAGTGTCTGCCGATTCGGCAGCGTTGGCTTGTTGGCGCGGGGGGCCGATTCGAGTGGGGACTTGGGCAGCGGGCAGTGAAAGCAAGAGTTTCCCCGATGCTGCCGGGAAAAACGCTCCCCGGGATGGCCGGGTGAGATGACCCGGCGGCCCGCGACGGGTCATTCAATTCCATGCCCCGTCAACATAACTCCCGATGTACTGTTTGCTTTTTCGGAAGAAGAGATCCATCCCCCCATCCTCGGCCAGCCAAAAACGCTCCAATTAATGGCCGGGTGAGATGACCCGGAGGCCCGCGACGCGTCATTCAAATCACTGCCCTATCGGCTACAACTGCTGATGGGTGGGATTAGAGGCCTGCCATGGTGGTGAGGGGCGGCGAGGACCGTGAAAGCTAGAGTTTTTCAGAGGCTGCCGGGAAAAAGGCCCCTCGGGTGGCGGGGTGCGAGGACCAGGCGCGTCATTCAATTCTCTTCCCTATCAACTTGGCTCCCGTTGGCGGGATTGGAGGCCTACTGTTTGTTACAGGGCTAAAATCGTCAGGGGAAGAGCTGACGAAACAATGCTGGTTTGGATGCAGGGGGTAGTGTTGGAATCGGCAGCGCGGACAAAATCGGCAAAGTCGACAAAAAAGACTGTTGGTCTGGACATCGGGGCAGCGGCAGCCATGCCGACAGGGGGGGAAATCGGCAGCACAGATTTGTGCAGCTGCAGGTTCGTCGGGGAAATCGGCAGCGCAGATTTTTCGATGAACATGGGCTGGAAGATGGACTGTCCAGGCCAGGCAGGGAAATTCGTCAAGGGGACACGCTGACGAAACAGCGCTGGTTCAGGCACGGCGGGCAGTGTTGGAATCGGCAGCGCCGACGAAATCGGCAAAGTCGGCAGAATCGGCAGCGGGTGCTGGCGATGAGTCTGGACGATTTATAGTCCAGGGCTTGATGGAAAAGACTGTTGGTCCAGACAATGGGGCAGTGGCAGCGCGGATTTGTGCAGCTGCAGGTTCGTCGGGGAAAATCGGCAGCGCAGATTTTTCGACGAACAGGGGCTGGGCGCTGGACTGGCCGGGCCAGGCAGGAAAATTCGTCAGGGGGGCACGCTGACGAAAACAGGGGCTGCGGAGTGGAAAATCGGCAGCGCAGATTTTTCGACGAACAGGGGCTGGACCGGCCGGGCCAGGCAGGAAAATTCGTCAGGGGGGCACGCTGACGAAAAGAGGGGCTGCCGCGTGGAAAATCGGCAGCGCAGATTTTTCGACGAACAGGGGCTGGACGCTGGACTGGGCCAGGCAGGAAAATTCGTCAGGGGGCACGCTGACGAAAAGAGGGGCTGCCGCGTGGAAAATCGGCAGCGCAGATTTTTCGACGAACATTCGTCAGGGGGGCACGCTGACGAAAAGAGGGGCTGCCGCGTGGAAAATCGGCAGCGCAGATTTTTCGACGAACATTCGTCAGGGGGGCACGCTGAGGAAAACAGGGGCTGCCGCGTGGAAAATCGGCAGCGCAGATTTTTCGACGAACAGGGGCTGGATGCTGGACCGGCCGGGCCAGGCAGGAAAATTCGTCAGGGGGGCACGCTGACGAAAAGAGGGGCTGCCGCGTGGAAAATCGGCAGCGCAGATTTTTCGACGAACAGGGGCTGGACTGGCCGGGCCAGGCAGGAAAATTCGTCAGGGGGGCACGCTGACGAAAAGAGGGGCTGCCGCGTGGAAAATCGGCAGCGCAGATTTTTCGACGAACAGGGGCTGGACGCTGGACTGGGCCAGGCAGGAAAATTCGTCAGGGGGGCACGCTGACGAAAACAGGGGCTGCCGCGTGGAATGGCAGCCTACACGCAGATGCGAATTCGGCAGCGCACGATGGCTTGAGCAGGTCATGGGTTCGACTTGGCGCGATCTGAAACCTGGACGAGGGACTGTCGACGCTGGACGAGCCAGCGCGGTGGCCTGTCGTGCCCCGTTCAGGGGGGGCCTGCCGCGGAGACAGCCCTCGCGGGCTCGACAGCGCAGGCCAGCGTCCCCGACGTCGCTGGCCGCGGCAGGCGAGCTGCCGGGGTTCCCGCATTCCTACAAGAAAACGTCGTGCTTTCCACATGAAACCAATCCAGTAAAATCAGCCATATTTTTATGAGGCTGCCCACTGAATTTGGGGTCATTCCGGGCCGGTTCCTAGTTTTGCGGATTTACTCGATTTCTAATGGTAGGAAAATTAAAACAAATACTTCCCGACCTCGAAAAATTCTGGGAAAATTAATGAAGGTGGATTGGATTTTTGCCAACCTCTGTGCAAAATTTCAGCTCAAAATACCAAGAAATGAATTTTTTAGAGGGGGGGTGACAGCTGGGACCTAGTAGTGTCTCCCCCTGCCAGAGCTGCAATGACACTTATTGCTCTTTAGGGAGCCACCAGGCCGGCGCCCCTCAAAGACCACACGCGCGCGCGCGCCCGCCCGCGCTGGGCGCTGGGGCGCTGGGGCCTGAGGGCCTGGGGCCCTTGGGGGCCCTTGGGCGCTTGGGCGCGCGCGCGCGGCCCCCGCAGCCATGCCGCGCTGCGCGACGCGCGGACAGCCCCTGCTGGCTTGCTCTCTCGCCCGCGGGGGGGCTGCCTTCGGGCCCTGGCCCCCCGCGCTCTGGCCTGCCCCCCGCGTGGGAGAGGCTAGGCGCTGCAGGGGCCAGCCCGACGTCGCTGGCCGCGGCAGGCGAGCCGCCGGGGTTCCCGCATTCCTACAACAAAACGTCGTGCTTTCCACATGAAATCAATCCAGTAAAATCAGCCATATTTTTATGAGGCTGCCCACTGAATTTGGGGTCATTCCGAGCCGGTTCCTATTTTTTCCGATTTCCTCGATTTTTAATGGTAGGAAAATAAAAAAAAATACTTCCCGACCTCGAAAAATTCTGGAAAAATTAATAAAGTTGGATTGGATTTTTGCCAACCTCTGTGCAAAATTTCAGCTCAAAATACCAAGAAATGAATTTTTTAGAGGGGGGGTGACAGCTGGGACCTAGTAGTGTCTCCCCCTGCCAGAGCTTCAATGACACTTATTGCTCTTTAGGGGGGTGCCCCCTGACTGGCCATGGGGCGCGCTGGCCTGGCGCCCATAGGCCTGCCGCGGGGGATATGTGGGCTGTTGCTAAACTCGGACTAAGGTGGGGGGCCTCATGGCCCGAAGTATTGCCGGCATCGATGACCCGTTTTCCGGCCGGCGACGACCCGATTCCGGCCACCGTCTTCGGGACCCGCTCCAAGCCGTCGGGCGCGTTGGGGCTGCTTATCCGCGGCGT
>NC_084853.1:13823433-13825933 GCF_951802175.1 Populus nigra
CCCCGATGCTGCCGGGAAAAACGCTCCCCGGGATGGCCGGGTGAGATGACCCGGCGGCCCGCGACGGGTCATTCAATTCCATGCCCCGTCAACATAACTCCCGATGTACTGTTTGCTTTTTCGGAAGAAGAGATCCATCCCCCCATCCTCGGCCAGCCAAAAACGCTCCAATTAATGGCCGGGTGAGATGACCCGGAGGCCCGCGACGCGTCATTCAAATCACTGCCCTATCGGCTACAACTGCTGATGGGTGGGATTAGAGGCCTGCCATGGTGGTGAGGGGCGGCGAGGACCGTGAAAGCTAGAGTTTTTCAGAGGCTGCCGGGAAAAAGGCCCCTCGGGTGGCGGGGTGCGAGGACCAGGCGCGTCATTCAATTCTCTTCCCTATCAACTTGGCTCCCGTTGGCGGGATTGGAGGCCTACTGTTTGTTACAGGGCTAAAATCGTCAGGGGAAGAGCTGACGAAACAATGCTGGTTTGGATGCAGGGGGTAGTGTTGGAATCGGCAGCGCGGACAAAATCGGCAAAGTCGACAAAAAAGACTGTTGGTCTGGACATCGGGGCAGCGGCAGCCATGCCGACAGGGGGGGAAATCGGCAGCACAGATTTGTGCAGCTGCAGGTTCGTCGGGGAAATCGGCAGTGCAGATTTTTCGATGAACATGGGCTGGAAGATGGACTGTCCAGGCCAGGCAGGGAAATTCGTCAAGGGGACACGCTGACGAAACAGCGCTGGTTCAGGCACGGCGGGCAGTGTTGGAATCGGCAGCGCCGACGAAATCGGCAAAGTCGGCAGAATCGGCAGCGGGTGCTGGCGATGAGTCTGGACGATTTATAGTCCAGGGCTTGATGGAAAAGACTGTTGGTCCAGACAATGGGGCAGTGGCAGCGCGGATTTGTGCAGCTGCAGGTTCGTCGGGGAAAATCGGCAGCGCAGATTTTTCGACGAACAGGGGCTGGGCGCTGGACTGGCCGGGCCAGGCAGGAAAATTCGTCAGGGGGGCACGCTGACGAAAACAGGGGCTGCGGAGTGGAAAATCGGCAGCGCAGATTTTTCGACGAACAGGGGCTGGACCGGCCGGGCCAGGCAGGAAAATTCGTCAGGGGGGCACGCTGACGAAAAGAGGGGCTGCCGCGTGGAAAATCGGCAGCGCAGATTTTTCGACGAACAGGGGCTGGACGCTGGACTGGGCCAGGCAGGAAAATTCGTCAGGGGGCACGCTGACGAAAAGAGGGGCTGCCGCGTGGAAAATCGGCAGCGCAGATTTTTCGACGAACATTCGTCAGGGGGGCACGCTGACGAAAAGAGGGGCTGCCGCGTGGAAAATCGGCAGCGCAGATTTTTCGACGAACATTCGTCAGGGGGGCACGCTGAGGAAAACAGGGGCTGCCGCGTGGAAAATCGGCAGCGCAGATTTTTCGACGAACAGGGGCTGGATGCTGGACCGGCCGGGCCAGGCAGGAAAATTCGTCAGGGGGGCACGCTGACGAAAAGAGGGGCTGCCGCGTGGAAAATCGGCAGCGCAGATTTTTCGACGAACAGGGGCTGGACTGGCCGGGCCAGGCAGGAAAATTCGTCAGGGGGGCACGCTGACGAAAAGAGGGGCTGCCGCGTGGAAAATCGGCAGCGCAGATTTTTCGACGAACAGGGGCTGGACGCTGGACTGGGCCAGGCAGGAAAATTCGTCAGGGGGGCACGCTGACGAAAACAGGGGCTGCCGCGTGGAATGGCAGCCTACACGCAGATGCGAATTCGGCAGCGCACGATGGCTTGAGCAGGTCATGGGTTCGACTTGGCGCGATCTGAAACCTGGACGAGGGACTGTCGACGCTGGACGAGCCAGCGCGGTGGCCTGTCGTGCCCCGTTCAGGGGGGGCCTGCCGCGGAGACAGCCCTCGCGGGCTCGACAGCGCAGGCCAGCGTCCCCGACGTCGCTGGCCGCGGCAGGCGAGCTGCCGGGGTTCCCGCATTCCTACAAGAAAACGTCGTGCTTTCCACATGAAACCAATCCAGTAAAATCAGCCATATTTTTATGAGGCTGCCCACTGAATTTGGGGTCATTCCGGGCCGGTTCCTAGTTTTGCGGATTTACTCGATTTCTAATGGTAGGAAAATTAAAACAAATACTTCCCGACCTCGAAAAATTCTGGGAAAATTAATGAAGGTGGATTGGATTTTTGCCAACCTCTGTGCAAAATTTCAGCTCAAAATACCAAGAAATGAATTTTTTAGAGGGGGGGTGACAGCTGGGACCTAGTAGTGTCTCCCCCTGCCAGAGCTGCAATGACACTTATTGCTCTTTAGGGAGCCACCAGGCCGGCGCCCCTCAAAGACCACACGCGCGCGCGCGCCCGCCCGCGCTGGGCGCTGGGGCGCTGGGGCCTGAGGGCCTGGGGCCCTTGGGGGCCCTTGGGCGCTTGGGCGCGCGCGCGCGGCCCCCGCAGCCATGCCGCGCTGCGCGACGCGCGGACAGCCCCTGCTGGCTTGCTCTCTCGCCCGC
>NC_084853.1:13835933-13838433 GCF_951802175.1 Populus nigra
GATTCGAGTGGGGACTTGGGCAGCGGGCAGTGAAAGCAAGAGTTTCCCCGATGCTGCCGGGAAAAACGCTCCCCGGGATGGCCGGGTGAGATGACCCGGCGGCCCGCGACGGGTCATTCAATTCCATGCCCCGTCAACATAACTCCCGATGTACTGTTTGCTTTTTCGGAAGAAGAGATCCATCCCCCCATCCTCGGCCAGCCAAAAACGCTCCAATTAATGGCCGGGTGAGATGACCCGGAGGCCCGCGACGCGTCATTCAAATCACTGCCCTATCGGCTACAACTGCTGATGGGTGGGATTAGAGGCCTGCCATGGTGGTGAGGGGCGGCGAGGACCGTGAAAGCTAGAGTTTTTCAGAGGCTGCCGGGAAAAAGGCCCCTCGGGTGGCGGGGTGCGAGGACCAGGCGCGTCATTCAATTCTCTTCCCTATCAACTTGGCTCCCGTTGGCGGGATTGGAGGCCTACTGTTTGTTACAGGGCTAAAATCGTCAGGGGAAGAGCTGACGAAACAATGCTGGTTTGGATGCAGGGGGTAGTGTTGGAATCGGCAGCGCGGACAAAATCGGCAAAGTCGACAAAAAAGACTGTTGGTCTGGACATCGGGGCAGCGGCAGCCATGCCGACAGGGGGGGAAATCGGCAGCACAGATTTGTGCAGCTGCAGGTTCGTCGGGGAAATCGGCAGCGCAGATTTTTCGATGAACATGGGCTGGAAGATGGACTGTCCAGGCCAGGCAGGGAAATTCGTCAAGGGGACACGCTGACGAAACAGCGCTGGTTCAGGCACGGCGGGCAGTGTTGGAATCGGCAGCGCCGACGAAATCGGCAAAGTCGGCAGAATCGGCAGCGGGTGCTGGCGATGAGTCTGGACGATTTATAGTCCAGGGCTTGATGGAAAAGACTGTTGGTCCAGACAATGGGGCAGTGGCAGCGCGGATTTGTGCAGCTGCAGGTTCGTCGGGGAAAATCGGCAGCGCAGATTTTTCGACGAACAGGGGCTGGGCGCTGGACTGGCCGGGCCAGGCAGGAAAATTCGTCAGGGGGGCACGCTGACGAAAACAGGGGCTGCGGAGTGGAAAATCGGCAGCGCAGATTTTTCGACGAACAGGGGCTGGACCGGCCGGGCCAGGCAGGAAAATTCGTCAGGGGGGCACGCTGACGAAAAGAGGGGCTGCCGCGTGGAAAATCGGCAGCGCAGATTTTTCGACGAACAGGGGCTGGACGCTGGACTGGGCCAGGCAGGAAAATTCGTCAGGGGGCACGCTGACGAAAAGAGGGGCTGCCGCGTGGAAAATCGGCAGCGCAGATTTTTCGACGAACATTCGTCAGGGGGGCACGCTGACGAAAAGAGGGGCTGCCGCGTGGAAAATCGGCAGCGCAGATTTTTCGACGAACATTCGTCAGGGGGGCACGCTGAGGAAAACAGGGGCTGCCGCGTGGAAAATCGGCAGCGCAGATTTTTCGACGAACAGGGGCTGGATGCTGGACCGGCCGGGCCAGGCAGGAAAATTCGTCAGGGGGGCACGCTGACGAAAAGAGGGGCTGCCGCGTGGAAAATCGGCAGCGCAGATTTTTCGACGAACAGGGGCTGGACTGGCCGGGCCAGGCAGGAAAATTCGTCAGGGGGGCACGCTGACGAAAAGAGGGGCTGCCGCGTGGAAAATCGGCAGCGCAGATTTTTCGACGAACAGGGGCTGGACGCTGGACTGGGCCAGGCAGGAAAATTCGTCAGGGGGCACGCTGACGAAAAGAGGGGCTGCCGCGTGGAAAATCGGCAGCGCAGATTTTTCGACGAACATTCGTCAGGGGGGCACGCTGACGAAAAGAGGGGCTGCCGCGTGGAAAATCGGCAGCGCAGATTTTTCGACGAACATTCGTCAGGGGGGCACGCTGAGGAAAACAGGGGCTGCCGCGTGGAAAATCGGCAGCGCAGATTTTTCGACGAACAGGGGCTGGATGCTGGACCGGCCGGGCCAGGCAGGAAAATTCGTCAGGGGGGCACGCTGACGAAAAGAGGGGCTGCCGCGTGGAAAAAAATCGGCAGCGCAGATTTTTCGACGAACAGGGGCTGGACTGGCCGGGCCAGGCAGGAAAATTCGTCAGGGGGGCACGCTGACGAAAAGAGGGGCTGCCGCGTGGAAAATCGGCAGCGCAGATTTTTCGACGAACAGGGGCTGGACGCTGGACTGGGCCAGGCAGGAAAATTCGTCAGGGGGGCACGCTGACGAAAACAGGGGCTGCCGCGTGGAATGGCAGCCTACACGCAGATGCGAATTCGGCAGCGCACGATGGCTTGAGCAGGTCATGGGTTCGACTTGGCGCGATCTGAAACCTGGACGAGGGACTGTCGACGCTGGACGAGCCAGCGCGGTGGCCTGTCGTGCCCCGTTCAGGGGGGGCCTGCCGCGGAGACAGCCCTCGCGGGCTCGACAGCGCAGGCCAGCGTCCCCGACGTCGCTGGCCGCGGCAGGCGAGCTGCCGGGGTTCCCGCATTCCTA
>NC_084853.1:13848433-13850933 GCF_951802175.1 Populus nigra
AGATTTGTGCGGCTGCAGGTTCGTCGGGGAAAATCGGCAGCGCAGATTTTGCGACGAACATGGGCTGGACGATGGACTGTCCAGGCCAGGCAGGAAAATTTGTCGAGGGGACACGCTGACGAAACAGCGCTGGTTCAGGCACGGCGGGCAGTGGTGGAATCGGCAGCGCCGACGAAATCGGCAAAGTCGGCAGAATCGGCAGCGCAGATTTTTCGACGAACACGGGCTGGACGGTGGACTGTCCAGGCCAGGCAGGAAAATTCGTCGAGGGGACACGCTGAGGAAACAGCGCTGGTTCAGACACGGTGGGCGCAGTGTTGGAATCGGCAGCGCCGAGAAAATCGGCAAAGTCGGCAGAATCGGCAGCAGGTGCTGGCGATGAGTCAGGACGGACTGGATAGTCCAAGGCTCGATGAGAAAGACCGCTGGTTTAGACACTGGGGCAGTGGCAGCCCGCGGGGCAGTGTCGGCAGACTCGGCAGCAGTGTCTGCCGATTCGGCAGCGTTGGCTTGTTGGCGCGGGGGGCCGATGCGAGTGGGGACTTGGGCAGCGGGCAGTGAAAGCAAGAGTTTCCCCGATGCTGCCGGGAAAAACGCTCCCCGGGATGGCCGGGTGAGATGACCCGGCGGCCCGCGACGGGTCATTCAATTCCATGCCCCGTCAACATAACTCCCGATGTACTGTTTGCTTTTTCGGAAGAAGAGATCCATCCCCCCATCCTCGGCCAGCCAAAAACGCTCCAATTAATGGCCGGGTGAGATGACCCGGCGGCCCGCGACGCGTCATTCAAATCACTGCCCTATCGGCTACAACTGCTGATGGGTGGGATTAGAGGCCTGCCATGGTGGTGAGGGGCGGCGAGGACCGTGAAAGCTAGAGTTTTTCAGAGGCTGCCGGGAAAAAGGCCCCTCGGGTGGCGGGGTGCGAGGACCAGGCGCGTCATTCAATTCTCTTCCCTATCAACTTGGCTCCCGTTGGCGGGATTGGAGGCCTACTGTTTGTTACAGGGCTAAAATCGTCAGGGGAAGAGCTGACGAAACAATGCTGGTTTGGATGCAGGGGGTAGTGTTGGAATCGGCAGCGCGGACAAAATCGGCAAAGTCGACAAAAAAGACTGTTGGTCTGGACATCGGGGCAGCGGCAGCCATGCCGACAGGGGGGGAAATCGGCAGCGCAGATTTGTGCAGCTGCAGGTTCGTCGGGGAAATCGGCAGCGCAGATTTTTCGATGAACATGGGCTGGAAGATGGACTGTCCAGGCCAGGCAGGGAAATTCGTCAAGGGGACACGCTGACGAAAGTAGGCTCGTCGGTGAAAATCGGCAGCGCAGATTTTTCGACGAACAGGGGCTGGATGCTGGACCGGCCGGGCCAGGCAGGAAAATTCGTCAGGGGGGCACGCTGACGAAAAGAGGGGCTGCCGCGTGGAAAATCGGCAGCGCAGATTTTTCGACGAACATTCGTCAGGGGGGCACGCTGACGAAAAGAGGGGCTGCCGCGTGGAAAATCGGCAGCGCAGATTTTTCGACGAACAGGGGCTGGATGCTGGACCGGCCGGGCCAGGCAGGAAAATTCGTCAGGGGGGCACGCTGACGAAAAGAGGGGCTGCCGCGTGGAAAATCGGCAGCGCAGATTTTTCGACGAACAGGGGCTGGATGCTGGACCGGCCGGGCCAGGCAGGAAAATTCGTCAGGGGGGCACGCTGACGAAAAGAGGGGCTGCCGCGTGGAAAATCGGCAGCGCAGATTTTTCGACGAACAGGGGCTGGATGCTGGACCGGCCGGGCCAGGCAGGAAAATTCGTCAGGGGGGCACGCTGACGAAAAGAGGGGCTGCCGCGTGGAAAATCGGCAGCGCAGATTTTTCGACGAACAGGGGCTGGACTGGCCGGGCCAGGCAGGAAAATTCGTCAGGGGGGCACGCTGACGAAAACAGGGGCTGCCGCGTGGAAAATCGGCAGCGCAGATTTTTCGACGAACAGGGGCTGGACTGGCCGGGCCAGGCAGGAAAATTCGTCAGGGGGGCACGCTGACGAAAGTAGGCTCGTCGTGGAAAATCAGCAGCGCAGATTTTTCGACGAACAGGGGCTGGACGCTGGACTGGGCCAGGCAGGAAAATTCGTCAGGGGGGCACGCTGACGAAAACAGGGGCTGCCGCGTGGAATGGCAGCCTACACGCAGATGCGAATTCGGCAGCGCACGATGGCTTGAGCAGGTCATGGGTTCGACTTGGCGCGATCTGAAACCTGGACGAGGGACTGTCGACGCTGGACGAGCCAGCGCGGTGGCCTGTCGTGCCCCGTTCAGGGGGGGCCTGCCGCGGAGACAGCCCTCGCGGGCTCGACAGCGCAGGCCAGCGTCCCCGACGTCGCTGGCCGCGGCAGGCGAGCTGCCGGGGTTCCCGCATTCCTACAAGAAAACGTCGTGCTTTCCACATGAAACCAATCCAGTAAAATCAGCCATATTTTTATGAGGCTGCCCACTGAATTTGGGGTCATTCCGG
>NC_084853.1:13860933-13863433 GCF_951802175.1 Populus nigra
GATTTGTGCGGCTGCAGGTTCGTCGGGGAAAATCGGCAGCGCAGATTTTTCGACGAACATGGGCTGGACGATGGACTGTCCAGGCCAGGCAGGAAAATTTGTCGAGGGGACACGCTGACGAAACAGCGCTGGTTCAGGCACGGGGGGCAGTGTTGGAATCGGCAGCGCCGACGAAATCGGCAAAGTCGGCAGAATCGGCAGCGCAGATTTTTCGACGAACATGGGCTGGACGCTGGACTGGCCGGGCCATGCAGGAAAATTCATCGAGGGGACACGCTGACGAAACAGCGCTGGTTCAGGCACGGCGGGCAGTGTTGGAATCGGCAGCGCCGACGAAATCGGCAAAGTCGGCAGAATCGGCAGCGGGTGCTGGCGATGGGTCTGGACGGGCTGGATAGTCCAAGGCTCGACGAGAAAGACTGCTGGTTTAGACACTGGGGCAGTGGCAGCCCGCGGGACAGTGTCGGCAGATTCGGCAGCGCAGATTTGTGCGGCTGCAGGTTCGTCGGGGAAAATCGGCAGCGCAGATTTTGCGACGAACATGGGCTGGACGATGGACTGTCCAGGCCAGGCAGGAAAATTTGTCGAGGGGACACGCTGACGAAACAGCGCTGGTTCAGGCACGGCGGGCAGTGGTGGAATCGGCAGCGCCGACGAAATCGGCAAAGTCGGCAGAATCGGCAGCGCAGATTTTTCGACGAACACGGGCTGGACGGTGGACTGTCCAGGCCAGGCAGGAAAATTCGTCGAGGGGACACGCTGAGGAAACAGCGCTGGTTCAGACACGGTGGGCGCAGTGTTGGAATCGGCAGCGCCGAGAAAATCGGCAAAGTCGGCAGAATCGGCAGCAGGTGCTGGCGATGAGTCAGGACGGACTGGATAGTCCAAGGCTCGATGAGAAAGACCGCTGGTTTAGACACTGGGGCAGTGGCAGCCCGCGGGGCAGTGTCGGCAGACTCGGCAGCAGTGTCTGCCGATTCGGCAGCGTTGGCTTGTTGGCGCGGGGGGCCGATGCGAGTGGGGACTTGGGCAGCGGGCAGTGAAAGCAAGAGTTTCCCCGATGCTGCCGGGAAAAACGCTCCCCGGGATGGCCGGGTGAGATGACCCGGCGGCCCGCGACGGGTCATTCAATTCCATGCCCCGTCAACATAACTCCCGATGTACTGTTTGCTTTTTCGGAAGAAGAGATCCATCCCCCCATCCTCGGCCAGCCAAAAACGCTCCAATTAATGGCCGGGTGAGATGACCCGGCGGCCCGCGACGCGTCATTCAAATCACTGCCCTATCGGCTACAACTGCTGATGGGTGGGATTAGAGGCCTGCCATGGTGGTGAGGGGCGGCGAGGACCGTGAAAGCTAGAGTTTTTCAGAGGCTGCCGGGAAAAAGGCCCCTCGGGTGGCGGGGTGCGAGGACCAGGCGCGTCATTCAATTCTCTTCCCTATCAACTTGGCTCCCGTTGGCGGGATTGGAGGCCTACTGTTTGTTACAGGGCTAAAATCGTCAGGGGAAGAGCTGACGAAACAATGCTGGTTTGGATGCAGGGGGTAGTGTTGGAATCGGCAGCGCGGACAAAATCGGCAAAGTCGACAAAAAAGACTGTTGGTCTGGACATCGGGGCAGCGGCAGCCATGCCGACAGGGGGGGAAATCGGCAGCGCAGATTTGTGCAGCTGCAGGTTCGTCGGGGAAATCGGCAGCGCAGATTTTTCGATGAACATGGGCTGGAAGATGGACTGTCCAGGCCAGGCAGGGAAATTCGTCAAGGGGACACGCTGACGAAAGTAGGCTCGTCGGTGAAAATCGGCAGCGCAGATTTTTCGACGAACAGGGGCTGGATGCTGGACCGGCCGGGCCAGGCAGGAAAATTCGTCAGGGGGGCACGCTGACGAAAAGAGGGGCTGCCGCGTGGAAAATCGGCAGCGCAGATTTTTCGACGAACATTCGTCAGGGGGGCACGCTGACGAAAAGAGGGGCTGCCGCGTGGAAAATCGGCAGCGCAGATTTTTCGACGAACAGGGGCTGGATGCTGGACCGGCCGGGCCAGGCAGGAAAATTCGTCAGGGGGGCACGCTGACGAAAAGAGGGGCTGCCGCGTGGAAAATCGGCAGCGCAGATTTTTCGACGAACATTCGTCAGGGGGGCACGCTGAGGAAAACAGGGGCTGCCGCGTGGAAAATCGGCAGCGCAGATTTTTCGACGAACATTCGTCAGGGGGGCACGCTGAGGAAAACAGGGGCTGCCGCGTGGAAAATCGGCAGCGCAGATTTTTCGACGAACAGGGGCTGGATGCTGGACCGGCCGGGCCAGGCAGGAAAATTCGTCAGGGGGGCACGCTGACGAAAAGAGGGGCTGCCGCGTGGAAAATCGGCAGCGCAGATTTTTCGACGAACAGGGGCTGGATGCTGGACCGGCCGGGCCAGGCAGGAAAATTCGTCAGGGGGGCACGCTGACGAAAAGAGGGGCTGCCGCGTGGAAAATCGGCAGCGCAGATTTTTCGACG
>NC_084853.1:13873433-13875933 GCF_951802175.1 Populus nigra
TCCAGACAAGGGGGCAGCGGCAGCCATGCCAACAGGGGGGAATCGGCAGCGCAGATTTTTCGACGAACATGGGCTGGACGCTGGACTGGCCGGGCCATGCAGGAAAATTCATCGAGGGGACACGCTGAAGAAACAGCGCTGGTTTAGACACGGTGGGCGCAGTGTTGGAATCGGCAGCGCCGATGAAACCGGCAAAGTCGGCAGAATTGGCAGCGGGTGCTGGCGATGGGTCTGGACGGGCTGGATAGTCCAAGGCTCGACGAGAAAGACCGCAGGTTGAGACACTGGGGCAGTGGCAGCCCGCGGGACAGTGTTGGCAGATTCGGCAGCGCAGATTTGTGCGGCTGCAGGTTCGTCGGGGAAAATCGGCAGCGCAGATTTTTCGACGAACATGGGCTGGACGATGGACTGTCCAGGCCAGGCAGGAAAATTTGTCGAGGGGACACGCTGACGAAACAGCGCTGGTTCAGGCACGGGGGGCAGTGTTGGAATCGGCAGCGCCGACGAAATCGGCAAAGTCGGCAGAATCGGCAGCGCAGATTTTTCGACGAACATGGGCTGGACGCTGGACTGGCCGGGCCATGCAGGAAAATTCATCGAGGGGACACGCTGACGAAACAGCGCTGGTTCAGGCACGGCGGGCAGTGTTGGAATCGGCAGCGCCGACGAAATCGGCAAAGTCGGCAGAATCGGCAGCGGGTGCTGGCGATGGGTCTGGACGGGCTGGATAGTCCAAGGCTCGACGAGAAAGACTGCTGGTTTAGACACTGGGGCAGTGGCAGCCCGCGGGACAGTGTCGGCAGATTCGGCAGCGCAGATTTGTGCGGCTGCAGGTTCGTCGGGGAAAATCGGCAGCGCAGATTTTGCGACGAACATGGGCTGGACGATGGACTGTCCAGGCCAGGCAGGAAAATTTGTCGAGGGGACACGCTGACGAAACAGCGCTGGTTCAGGCACGGCGGGCAGTGGTGGAATCGGCAGCGCCGACGAAATCGGCAAAGTCGGCAGAATCGGCAGCGCAGATTTTTCGACGAACACGGGCTGGACGGTGGACTGTCCAGGCCAGGCAGGAAAATTCGTCGAGGGGACACGCTGAGGAAACAGCGCTGGTTCAGACACGGTGGGCGCAGTGTTGGAATCGGCAGCGCCGAGAAAATCGGCAAAGTCGGCAGAATCGGCAGCAGGTGCTGGCGATGAGTCAGGACGGACTGGATAGTCCAAGGCTCGATGAGAAAGACCGCTGGTTTAGACACTGGGGCAGTGGCAGCCCGCGGGGCAGTGTCGGCAGACTCGGCAGCAGTGTCTGCCGATTCGGCAGCGTTGGCTTGTTGGCGCGGGGGGCCGATGCGAGTGGGGACTTGGGCAGCGGGCAGTGAAAGCAAGAGTTTCCCCGATGCTGCCGGGAAAAACGCTCCCCGGGATGGCCGGGTGAGATGACCCGGCGGCCCGCGACGGGTCATTCAATTCCATGCCCCGTCAACATAACTCCCGATGTACTGTTTGCTTTTTCGGAAGAAGAGATCCATCCCCCCATCCTCGGCCAGCCAAAAACGCTCCAATTAATGGCCGGGTGAGATGACCCGGCGGCCCGCGACGCGTCATTCAAATCACTGCCCTATCGGCTACAACTGCTGATGGGTGGGATTAGAGGCCTGCCATGGTGGTGAGGGGCGGCGAGGACCGTGAAAGCTAGAGTTTTTCAGAGGCTGCCGGGAAAAAGGCCCCTCGGGTGGCGGGGTGCGAGGACCAGGCGCGTCATTCAATTCTCTTCCCTATCAACTTGGCTCCCGTTGGCGGGATTGGAGGCCTACTGTTTGTTACAGGGCTAAAATCGTCAGGGGAAGAGCTGACGAAACAATGCTGGTTTGGATGCAGGGGGTAGTGTTGGAATCGGCAGCGCGGACAAAATCGGCAAAGTCGACAAAAAAGACTGTTGGTCTGGACATCGGGGCAGCGGCAGCCATGCCGACAGGGGGGGAAATCGGCAGCGCAGATTTGTGCAGCTGCAGGTTCGTCGGGGAAATCGGCAGCGCAGATTTTTCGATGAACATGGGCTGGAAGATGGACTGTCCAGGCCAGGCAGGGAAATTCGTCAAGGGGACACGCTGACGAAAGTAGGCTCGTCGGTGAAAATCGGCAGCGCAGATTTTTCGACGAACAGGGGCTGGATGCTGGACCGGCCGGGCCAGGCAGGAAAATTCGTCAGGGGGGCACGCTGACGAAAAGAGGGGCTGCCGCGTGGAAAATCGGCAGCGCAGATTTTTCGACGAACATTCGTCAGGGGGGCACGCTGACGAAAAGAGGGGCTGCCGCGTGGAAAATCGGCAGCGCAGATTTTTCGACGAACAGGGGCTGGATGCTGGACCGGCCGGGCCAGGCAGGAAAATTCGTCAGGGGGGCACGCTGACGAAAAGAGGGGCTGCCGCGTGGAAAATCGGCAGCGCAGATTTTTCGACGAACATTCGTCAGGGGGGCACGCTGAGGAAAACAGGGGCTGCCG
>NC_084853.1:13880933-13883433 GCF_951802175.1 Populus nigra
CGTTGGCTTGTTGGCGCGGGGGGCCGATGCGAGTGGGGACTTGGGCAGCGGGCAGTGAAAGCAAGAGTTTCCCCGATGCTGCCGGGAAAAACGCTCCCCGGGATGGCCGGGTGAGATGACCCGGCGGCCCGCGACGGGTCATTCAATTCCATGCCCCGTCAACATAACTCCCGATGTACTGTTTGCTTTTTCGGAAGAAGAGATCCATCCCCCCATCCTCGGCCAGCCAAAAACGCTCCAATTAATGGCCGGGTGAGATGACCCGGCGGCCCGCGACGCGTCATTCAAATCACTGCCCTATCGGCTACAACTGCTGATGGGTGGGATTAGAGGCCTGCCATGGTGGTGAGGGGCGGCGAGGACCGTGAAAGCTAGAGTTTTTCAGAGGCTGCCGGGAAAAAGGCCCCTCGGGTGGCGGGGTGCGAGGACCAGGCGCGTCATTCAATTCTCTTCCCTATCAACTTGGCTCCCGTTGGCGGGATTGGAGGCCTACTGTTTGTTACAGGGCTAAAATCGTCAGGGGAAGAGCTGACGAAACAATGCTGGTTTGGATGCAGGGGGTAGTGTTGGAATCGGCAGCGCGGACAAAATCGGCAAAGTCGACAAAAAAGACTGTTGGTCTGGACATCGGGGCAGCGGCAGCCATGCCGACAGGGGGGGAAATCGGCAGCGCAGATTTGTGCAGCTGCAGGTTCGTCGGGGAAATCGGCAGCGCAGATTTTTCGATGAACATGGGCTGGAAGATGGACTGTCCAGGCCAGGCAGGGAAATTCGTCAAGGGGACACGCTGACGAAAGTAGGCTCGTCGGTGAAAATCGGCAGCGCAGATTTTTCGACGAACAGGGGCTGGATGCTGGACCGGCCGGGCCAGGCAGGAAAATTCGTCAGGGGGGCACGCTGACGAAAAGAGGGGCTGCCGCGTGGAAAATCGGCAGCGCAGATTTTTCGACGAACATTCGTCAGGGGGGCACGCTGACGAAAAGAGGGGCTGCCGCGTGGAAAATCGGCAGCGCAGATTTTTCGACGAACAGGGGCTGGATGCTGGACCGGCCGGGCCAGGCAGGAAAATTCGTCAGGGGGGCACGCTGACGAAAAGAGGGGCTGCCGCGTGGAAAATCGGCAGCGCAGATTTTTCGACGAACATTCGTCAGGGGGGCACGCTGAGGAAAACAGGGGCTGCCGCGTGGAAAATCGGCAGCGCAGATTTTTCGACGAACATTCGTCAGGGGGGCACGCTGAGGAAAACAGGGGCTGCCGCGTGGAAAATCGGCAGCGCAGATTTTTCGACGAACAGGGGCTGGATGCTGGACCGGCCGGGCCAGGCAGGAAAATTCGTCAGGGGGGCACGCTGACGAAAAGAGGGGCTGCCGCGTGGAAAATCGGCAGCGCAGATTTTTCGACGAACAGGGGCTGGATGCTGGACCGGCCGGGCCAGGCAGGAAAATTCGTCAGGGGGGCACGCTGACGAAAAGAGGGGCTGCCGCGTGGAAAATCGGCAGCGCAGATTTTTCGACGAACAGGGGCTGGACTGGCCGGGCCAGGCAGGAAAATTCGTCAGGGGGGCACGCTGACGAAAACAGGGGCTGCCGCGTGGAAAATCGGCAGCGCAGATTTTTCGACGAACAGGGGCTGGACTGGCCGGGCCAGGCAGGAAAATTCGTCAGGGGGGCACGCTGACGAAAGTAGGCTCGTCGTGGAAAATCAGCAGCGCAGATTTTTCGACGAACAGGGGCTGGACGCTGGACTGGGCCAGGCAGGAAAATTCGTCAGGGGGGCACGCTGACGAAAACAGGGGCTGCCGCGTGGAATGGCAGCCTACACGCAGATGCGAATTCGGCAGCGCACGATGGCTTGAGCAGGTCATGGGTTCGACTTGGCGCGATCTGAAACCTGGACGAGGGACTGTCGACGCTGGACGAGCCAGCGCGGTGGCCTGTCGTGCCCCGTTCAGGGGGGGCCTGCCGCGGAGACAGCCCTCGCGGGCTCGACAGCGCAGGCCAGCGTCCCCGACGTCGCTGGCCGCGGCAGGCGAGCTGCCGGGGTTCCCGCATTCCTACAAGAAAACGTCGTGCTTTCCACATGAAACCAATCCAGTAAAATCAGCCATATTTTTATGAGGCTGCCCACTGAATTTGGGGTCATTCCGGGCCGGTTCCTAGTTTTGCGGATTTACTCGATTTCTAATGGTAGGAAAATTAAAACAAATACTTCCCGACCTCGAAAAATTCTGGGAAAATTAATGAAGGTGGATTGGATTTTTGCCAACCTCTCTGCAAAATTTCAGCTCAAAATACCAAGAAATGAATTTTTTAGAGGGGGGGTGACAGCTGGGACCTAGTAGTGTCTCCCCCTGCCAGAGCTGCAATGACACTTATTGCTCTTTAGGGAGCCACCAGGCCGGCGCCCCTCAAAGACCACACGCGCGCGCGCGCCCGCCCGCGCTGGGCGCTGGGGCGCTGGGGCCTGAGGGCCTGGGGCCCTTGGGGGCCCTTGGGCGCTT
>NC_084853.1:13893433-13895933 GCF_951802175.1 Populus nigra
ACGAAATCGGCAAAGTCGGCAGAATCGGCAGCGCAGATTTTTCGACGAACACGGGCTGGACGGTGGACTGTCCAGGCCAGGCAGGAAAATTCGTCGAGGGGACACGCTGAGGAAACAGCGCTGGTTCAGACACGGTGGGCGCAGTGTTGGAATCGGCAGCGCCGAGAAAATCGGCAAAGTCGGCAGAATCGGCAGCAGGTGCTGGCGATGAGTCAGGACGGACTGGATAGTCCAAGGCTCGATGAGAAAGACCGCTGGTTTAGACACTGGGGCAGTGGCAGCCCGCGGGGCAGTGTCGGCAGACTCGGCAGCAGTGTCTGCCGATTCGGCAGCGTTGGCTTGTTGGCGCGGGGGGCCGATGCGAGTGGGGACTTGGGCAGCGGGCAGTGAAAGCAAGAGTTTCCCCGATGCTGCCGGGAAAAACGCTCCCCGGGATGGCCGGGTGAGATGACCCGGCGGCCCGCGACGGGTCATTCAATTCCATGCCCCGTCAACATAACTCCCGATGTACTGTTTGCTTTTTCGGAAGAAGAGATCCATCCCCCCATCCTCGGCCAGCCAAAAACGCTCCAATTAATGGCCGGGTGAGATGACCCGGCGGCCCGCGACGCGTCATTCAAATCACTGCCCTATCGGCTACAACTGCTGATGGGTGGGATTAGAGGCCTGCCATGGTGGTGAGGGGCGGCGAGGACCGTGAAAGCTAGAGTTTTTCAGAGGCTGCCGGGAAAAAGGCCCCTCGGGTGGCGGGGTGCGAGGACCAGGCGCGTCATTCAATTCTCTTCCCTATCAACTTGGCTCCCGTTGGCGGGATTGGAGGCCTACTGTTTGTTACAGGGCTAAAATCGTCAGGGGAAGAGCTGACGAAACAATGCTGGTTTGGATGCAGGGGGTAGTGTTGGAATCGGCAGCGCGGACAAAATCGGCAAAGTCGACAAAAAAGACTGTTGGTCTGGACATCGGGGCAGCGGCAGCCATGCCGACAGGGGGGGAAATCGGCAGCGCAGATTTGTGCAGCTGCAGGTTCGTCGGGGAAATCGGCAGCGCAGATTTTTCGATGAACATGGGCTGGAAGATGGACTGTCCAGGCCAGGCAGGGAAATTCGTCAAGGGGACACGCTGACGAAAGTAGGCTCGTCGGTGAAAATCGGCAGCGCAGATTTTTCGACGAACAGGGGCTGGATGCTGGACCGGCCGGGCCAGGCAGGAAAATTCGTCAGGGGGGCACGCTGACGAAAAGAGGGGCTGCCGCGTGGAAAATCGGCAGCGCAGATTTTTCGACGAACATTCGTCAGGGGGGCACGCTGACGAAAAGAGGGGCTGCCGCGTGGAAAATCGGCAGCGCAGATTTTTCGACGAACAGGGGCTGGATGCTGGACCGGCCGGGCCAGGCAGGAAAATTCGTCAGGGGGGCACGCTGACGAAAAGAGGGGCTGCCGCGTGGAAAATCGGCAGCGCAGATTTTTCGACGAACATTCGTCAGGGGGGCACGCTGAGGAAAACAGGGGCTGCCGCGTGGAAAATCGGCAGCGCAGATTTTTCGACGAACATTCGTCAGGGGGGCACGCTGAGGAAAACAGGGGCTGCCGCGTGGAAAATCGGCAGCGCAGATTTTTCGACGAACAGGGGCTGGATGCTGGACCGGCCGGGCCAGGCAGGAAAATTCGTCAGGGGGGCACGCTGACGAAAAGAGGGGCTGCCGCGTGGAAAATCGGCAGCGCAGATTTTTCGACGAACAGGGGCTGGATGCTGGACCGGCCGGGCCAGGCAGGAAAATTCGTCAGGGGGGCACGCTGACGAAAAGAGGGGCTGCCGCGTGGAAAATCGGCAGCGCAGATTTTTCGACGAACAGGGGCTGGACTGGCCGGGCCAGGCAGGAAAATTCGTCAGGGGGGCACGCTGACGAAAACAGGGGCTGCCGCGTGGAAAATCGGCAGCGCAGATTTTTCGACGAACAGGGGCTGGACTGGCCGGGCCAGGCAGGAAAATTCGTCAGGGGGGCACGCTGACGAAAGTAGGCTCGTCGTGGAAAATCAGCAGCGCAGATTTTTCGACGAACAGGGGCTGGACGCTGGACTGGGCCAGGCAGGAAAATTCGTCAGGGGGGCACGCTGACGAAAACAGGGGCTGCCGCGTGGAATGGCAGCCTACACGCAGATGCGAATTCGGCAGCGCACGATGGCTTGAGCAGGTCATGGGTTCGACTTGGCGCGATCTGAAACCTGGACGAGGGACTGTCGACGCTGGACGAGCCAGCGCGGTGGCCTGTCGTGCCCCGTTCAGGGGGGGCCTGCCGCGGAGACAGCCCTCGCGGGCTCGACAGCGCAGGCCAGCGTCCCCGACGTCGCTGGCCGCGGCAGGCGAGCTGCCGGGGTTCCCGCATTCCTACAAGAAAACGTCGTGCTTTCCACATGAAACCAATCCAGTAAAATCAGCCATATTTTTATGAGGCTGCCCACTGAATTTGGGGTCATTCCGGGCCGGTTCCTAGTTTTGCGGA
>NC_084853.1:13905933-13908433 GCF_951802175.1 Populus nigra
ATCGGCAGCGCCGACGAAATCGGCAAAGTCGGCAGAATCGGCAGCGGGTGCTGGCGATGGGTCTGGACGGGCTGGATAGTCCAAGGCTCGACGAGAAAGACTGCTGGTTTAGACACTGGGGCAGTGGCAGCCCGCGGGACAGTGTCGGCAGATTCGGCAGCGCAGATTTGTGCGGCTGCAGGTTCGTCGGGGAAAATCGGCAGCGCAGATTTTGCGACGAACATGGGCTGGACGATGGACTGTCCAGGCCAGGCAGGAAAATTTGTCGAGGGGACACGCTGACGAAACAGCGCTGGTTCAGGCACGGCGGGCAGTGGTGGAATCGGCAGCGCCGACGAAATCGGCAAAGTCGGCAGAATCGGCAGCGCAGATTTTTCGACGAACACGGGCTGGACGGTGGACTGTCCAGGCCAGGCAGGAAAATTCGTCGAGGGGACACGCTGAGGAAACAGCGCTGGTTCAGACACGGTGGGCGCAGTGTTGGAATCGGCAGCGCCGAGAAAATCGGCAAAGTCGGCAGAATCGGCAGCAGGTGCTGGCGATGAGTCAGGACGGACTGGATAGTCCAAGGCTCGATGAGAAAGACCGCTGGTTTAGACACTGGGGCAGTGGCAGCCCGCGGGGCAGTGTCGGCAGACTCGGCAGCAGTGTCTGCCGATTCGGCAGCGTTGGCTTGTTGGCGCGGGGGGCCGATGCGAGTGGGGACTTGGGCAGCGGGCAGTGAAAGCAAGAGTTTCCCCGATGCTGCCGGGAAAAACGCTCCCCGGGATGGCCGGGTGAGATGACCCGGCGGCCCGCGACGGGTCATTCAATTCCATGCCCCGTCAACATAACTCCCGATGTACTGTTTGCTTTTTCGGAAGAAGAGATCCATCCCCCCATCCTCGGCCAGCCAAAAACGCTCCAATTAATGGCCGGGTGAGATGACCCGGCGGCCCGCGACGCGTCATTCAAATCACTGCCCTATCGGCTACAACTGCTGATGGGTGGGATTAGAGGCCTGCCATGGTGGTGAGGGGCGGCGAGGACCGTGAAAGCTAGAGTTTTTCAGAGGCTGCCGGGAAAAAGGCCCCTCGGGTGGCGGGGTGCGAGGACCAGGCGCGTCATTCAATTCTCTTCCCTATCAACTTGGCTCCCGTTGGCGGGATTGGAGGCCTACTGTTTGTTACAGGGCTAAAATCGTCAGGGGAAGAGCTGACGAAACAATGCTGGTTTGGATGCAGGGGGTAGTGTTGGAATCGGCAGCGCGGACAAAATCGGCAAAGTCGACAAAAAAGACTGTTGGTCTGGACATCGGGGCAGCGGCAGCCATGCCGACAGGGGGGGAAATCGGCAGCGCAGATTTGTGCAGCTGCAGGTTCGTCGGGGAAATCGGCAGCGCAGATTTTTCGATGAACATGGGCTGGAAGATGGACTGTCCAGGCCAGGCAGGGAAATTCGTCAAGGGGACACGCTGACGAAAGTAGGCTCGTCGGTGAAAATCGGCAGCGCAGATTTTTCGACGAACAGGGGCTGGATGCTGGACCGGCCGGGCCAGGCAGGAAAATTCGTCAGGGGGGCACGCTGACGAAAAGAGGGGCTGCCGCGTGGAAAATCGGCAGCGCAGATTTTTCGACGAACATTCGTCAGGGGGGCACGCTGACGAAAAGAGGGGCTGCCGCGTGGAAAATCGGCAGCGCAGATTTTTCGACGAACAGGGGCTGGATGCTGGACCGGCCGGGCCAGGCAGGAAAATTCGTCAGGGGGGCACGCTGACGAAAAGAGGGGCTGCCGCGTGGAAAATCGGCAGCGCAGATTTTTCGACGAACATTCGTCAGGGGGGCACGCTGAGGAAAACAGGGGCTGCCGCGTGGAAAATCGGCAGCGCAGATTTTTCGACGAACATTCGTCAGGGGGGCACGCTGAGGAAAACAGGGGCTGCCGCGTGGAAAATCGGCAGCGCAGATTTTTCGACGAACAGGGGCTGGATGCTGGACCGGCCGGGCCAGGCAGGAAAATTCGTCAGGGGGGCACGCTGACGAAAAGAGGGGCTGCCGCGTGGAAAATCGGCAGCGCAGATTTTTCGACGAACAGGGGCTGGATGCTGGACCGGCCGGGCCAGGCAGGAAAATTCGTCAGGGGGGCACGCTGACGAAAAGAGGGGCTGCCGCGTGGAAAATCGGCAGCGCAGATTTTTCGACGAACAGGGGCTGGACTGGCCGGGCCAGGCAGGAAAATTCGTCAGGGGGGCACGCTGACGAAAACAGGGGCTGCCGCGTGGAAAATCGGCAGCGCAGATTTTTCGACGAACAGGGGCTGGACTGGCCGGGCCAGGCAGGAAAATTCGTCAGGGGGGCACGCTGACGAAAGTAGGCTCGTCGTGGAAAATCAGCAGCGCAGATTTTTCGACGAACAGGGGCTGGACGCTGGACTGGGCCAGGCAGGAAAATTCGTCAGGGGGGCACGCTGACGAAAACAGGGGCTGCCGCGTGGAATGGCAGCCTACACGCAGATGCGAATT
>NC_084853.1:13918433-13928433 GCF_951802175.1 Populus nigra
GATTCGGCAGCGCAGATTTGTGCGGCTGCAGGTTCGTCGGGGAAAATCGGCAGCGCAGATTTTTCGACGAACATGGGCTGGACGATGGACTGTCCAGGCCAGGCAGGAAAATTTGTCGAGGGGACACGCTGACGAAACAGCGCTGGTTCAGGCACGGGGGGCAGTGTTGGAATCGGCAGCGCCGACGAAATCGGCAAAGTCGGCAGAATCGGCAGCGCAGATTTTTCGACGAACATGGGCTGGACGCTGGACTGGCCGGGCCATGCAGGAAAATTCATCGAGGGGACACGCTGACGAAACAGCGCTGGTTCAGGCACGGCGGGCAGTGTTGGAATCGGCAGCGCCGACGAAATCGGCAAAGTCGGCAGAATCGGCAGCGGGTGCTGGCGATGGGTCTGGACGGGCTGGATAGTCCAAGGCTCGACGAGAAAGACTGCTGGTTTAGACACTGGGGCAGTGGCAGCCCGCGGGACAGTGTCGGCAGATTCGGCAGCGCAGATTTGTGCGGCTGCAGGTTCGTCGGGGAAAATCGGCAGCGCAGATTTTGCGACGAACATGGGCTGGACGATGGACTGTCCAGGCCAGGCAGGAAAATTTGTCGAGGGGACACGCTGACGAAACAGCGCTGGTTCAGGCACGGCGGGCAGTGGTGGAATCGGCAGCGCCGACGAAATCGGCAAAGTCGGCAGAATCGGCAGCGCAGATTTTTCGACGAACACGGGCTGGACGGTGGACTGTCCAGGCCAGGCAGGAAAATTCGTCGAGGGGACACGCTGAGGAAACAGCGCTGGTTCAGACACGGTGGGCGCAGTGTTGGAATCGGCAGCGCCGAGAAAATCGGCAAAGTCGGCAGAATCGGCAGCAGGTGCTGGCGATGAGTCAGGACGGACTGGATAGTCCAAGGCTCGATGAGAAAGACCGCTGGTTTAGACACTGGGGCAGTGGCAGCCCGCGGGGCAGTGTCGGCAGACTCGGCAGCAGTGTCTGCCGATTCGGCAGCGTTGGCTTGTTGGCGCGGGGGGCCGATGCGAGTGGGGACTTGGGCAGCGGGCAGTGAAAGCAAGAGTTTCCCCGATGCTGCCGGGAAAAACGCTCCCCGGGATGGCCGGGTGAGATGACCCGGCGGCCCGCGACGGGTCATTCAATTCCATGCCCCGTCAACATAACTCCCGATGTACTGTTTGCTTTTTCGGAAGAAGAGATCCATCCCCCCATCCTCGGCCAGCCAAAAACGCTCCAATTAATGGCCGGGTGAGATGACCCGGCGGCCCGCGACGCGTCATTCAAATCACTGCCCTATCGGCTACAACTGCTGATGGGTGGGATTAGAGGCCTGCTGTCACAGTGTCAAATGTGCACAAGGTGCACGCTTCGGCTGGCTGGCCAAAACAAGGCCTGAGGGTGCTGGCAGCCATGCCATCAGTGCGAGAAATCGGCAGCGCAGATTTATGCGGCCGTAGGTTCGTCAAGGGAAAATCGGCAGCGAAGATTGTTGACGAACATGGGCTGGACGAGGGACTGTCCAAGCCTCGTCAGGAGATAGGCTGACGAGAATTGGGGCTATCGCAGAATTCGGCAGCGTAGGCAGGAGCAGCCTGCACGCATATGCGAATTCGGCAGCGTAGGCAGGGGCAGCCTGCACGCAGATGCGGATTCGGCAGCGCGCAGCAACTTGTGCAAGTCAGGGGCTCGACTTGGCACGATTGGAAACTTGGGCGAGGGACTGTCCAAGGCATGGGAAAAGAGCTCTAGGCGCTGGGACGCGCCAACGAAGGCACACTGCCTAGAATTCGGCAGCGATGGATTGCGGCAGCCTTGCATAGGCAGAAATGAATTCGGCAGGCAGCATGCAATGGTCTATGCGAGTCTTTGAGCTTGTGACTTGGCATGGACGTGGGACTTAGGTGATGGACCTTCTAAGTCAGCAGCTGACGCAGCAGAAACTGGCAGCTGGGGCTGGCAAGCAGACAGCCCGAAAATGGGGAAAGTGGCAGCTTCATGGGAGGCAGAACATGGGAGCATAACTTGGGTGCTGGCCGGGCCACTATGTCCTGAAAACATGGGATAATGGGTGTGAGGTAGTGCTCCACCATGTCCTGAAAACATGGGAGCGTGGGGGAGAGGTAGTGCTCCACTAGTTCCCGAAAATGGGGGATAATGGGGAGGAGCCTTTGCAGCTCCTTTGCTTGTCTATAAATACAAGATGCAGCTCTTGTGTGTGGGAGAGCATTCGGGTGAGAGTGTTCCAAATGTAAAGAGCATTCGGGTGGGAATGTTCAAAATGTAAGGGCGTTCGGGTGGGGATGTCCAGCATGTAGGGGCATGCAAGAACACTAGTTAGAGGTAGCTTGTGTAGCATGTAAACTTTGTGCATAGCACACATACGGATTTGTGTATAGTTTCCTTTGTGTATGAGATTAATAAAGGTTGGGAAAGATTTCCTGTAAAGCTTGTTGTGCACTTTGATTCCTATTCTTGCTTGTGTATTCCGCTTGCTTAGTTACTAGGCAAACACGAGTGGGAGTGGCGAGGGAAGGCTGAGTCTAGTGAGGGACTAGGCTGCCGCACGGGTTGGATTTCGTTGCGAAAAATCACCCCCGTGACAAGTGGTATCAGAGCGCTGTTGCTGTCTTTGCAGGATGACTAGAATGATTCTGCGGCCAAATCAACGGAGTGATTTGGGAGGACTACTGCTTCTGCCAAGGGATAGGCAGATTTCAGCGCAATGATCAGCAACGAGAATGCTGATGTTTCTCTGGACAAATCGAAGGCACTGATTTGAGGGAAACATTGCTGCTGCCGATGGGACTGGCAGAAACTTTGGAGGAGAGCGCAGCTTGCGTTCTTGACGAAACGATGGACTGTTTCGTAGCACAGACGATGGGCTGTTCTGTGAGGGCAGATCGAAGGGCTGATTTGTTCCGAACCATTTGAGGTAAACTTTCTAGCATTTTGGGCAGTGTTGGTGTTCAAAAGGGCTGCGGAGTTTTGGGGGGTTTAACTCCATGGGCGACGCAAAGTGATGATGAAGGGATCAGCGCAAAATGGGTGCTGATTCGGCCATTGAAACTGTCAGATGGACTGGCAGGCTTGAGAGCAGGGTCCAGCGGAGGGGCTGCTGGGTGCTTCTGTATTTTCGTCAAAGCCTTGAGGGAAGGATGGGGCGAGACAGAAGAAGAAGCAAGTAAATGTGGAGAGCCTAAACTTGTTGCTGCTGATGATGGACCGTCAGGCGAGAAGGCAAATCGGTAAGGGTTCGAAACTGAAATTTGCATTGTTGTTCTCTTGCGATGGAAATTACTTCGTATGAGATTGTTGCCCAAGGAGGGGAAACCTTGAAGTTGTCATTGTGGAAGATGGCGTTTGAGATTAGGCATACGTAAACCTTATACGTTTGCTAGATGACCGAGATGGAATTCAGTCATCATGAGCCAGCATATATCGGAGTGGATGCGGTCTGGCCTTGCTTGCTGCCTTGGTGGCAGAACGTAGGGATTGTTGTGCATCTCAAGGAAGGAATGTTCAGGGAGATGAATGTTCAGGGAGGTGGAAGCAAAATCCAGAGACCAAGTTGAGGGCAGAAGAATCTACGAAGATTTGTTGTGGCTTACTGCCTTTGTGGAGGCAGAATTGATGTCTTCGGTGGAGACCTTGATGATGGACAGTTCAGGGTGAAGAAGACAGTGGCTGAGATAGACGTTAGTCACGCTGGGACCAGGATGGGAGGCATAACAGAGGAGGCAGTACCGTGGGGGTGTGTCTCAAAGAGTCTGCGCGATGTCGAGGGACAGACTGGGTGACAGATTCGGCAGCCGATTCAGTGGGCTTGGTGTGGAAGCCAAAATCGTCGACGAAGATGATTTTGTGTGCTGTCTTGAAATCAGTACGAGTGGCTATTTTGGGCATTGCGATGGATTGCAGTGATGGAAGCAAAATGCCAATGACCTTTGTTGGGACAAAGTGTTGCGAGTTTCGGTGGACGAAACATGCAGCGAAGGGTGAAAACAGTAGGGGCTGTTTTGCGTCAGCGAAATCTTGTGTGATTGACGAAGTTTCTAAGGCATGACAGTAGCGCATGGGGGAACCAGGTCAGACGAAATTTGATGCTGGGATGCTATGTGTTTGTGCTATGGCAGGTTACAAATGGACTTGGAGGGACTTGCCGAAAGACTTCGACATGAGATGGAGTTGATCATCGAAACTGAGTTGGTGCTGGGCGTAACAGCACTGTCTCATTCTTATTTCTTGCAGGTGGAGAACCTAAGAGGGCTGATGACAAAGGGGAGTCAGAAGCCAAGGGAAAGAAAATGTTTCGGAATCATGTTTGGGCTGTTTTATTTGCGAGGGGAAGCACTTCGCAAGGGACTGCCTGTTGAGAGCACAGCCTAGTGCTACTTCCGTGGGGAAGGATGGAGAAGAAACGGCATACGTAAATCCTATACGTGTGCTCAACACTAAGGAAAGAGTTAGTGTGAAGGGGGCCAGCTGAGTTGATGAAGACTTAGGAGCGGCCAAACTGCCTTGTGCGAGGCAGACTTGGGGGAGTTTCAAAACTTTGACGATGGACAGATCATGGTTTAACTCCAGGCGTGAGGATGCGCCAACGAAAAACACACTGCATTGAGTTCAGCAGCGATGAACAAGCAGCAGCCTTGCAGGGGCAGAGGCGAATTCGGCAGGATGTGTTGATTGCTGAAGAGCAGACAAGTAAGCAATATTGATATACTTGCAGTTTTGGGGCACGCAGAATGGTTGAAGAACTAGATGTTCGTATGGGAGCTCATATGGGTTCTTCAAAGTGATTTTGTGTGGATGTATTTTGTGAAGGAAGGGACGGATTCCTTGGGTGCTAGGCGGCATGGCATCTAAACTTTGCGAAAACATACTTGCGAGTATGATGTGTTTGACATTTGTGGAAAACTAACGAGCCAAAACAGAATGTGTCACAGCTTGGTTTTGAAACAGGTTGACAAAGATTCGGTGGACTGAATTTGTTGTTGAATGTGGGAAAACCGAAGAGGTTTCATGCGGAGAAACACGGAGTGTGACGAGGAACAGATGCGGTGCAAAGGGTACTTCAAATCTGTCCGACGAGGGCGTCGGGTTCTTTTGGTAGGGGTGGTTTGTCACAGTGTCAAATGTGCACAAGGTGCACGCTTCGGCTGGCTGGCCAAAACAAGGCCTGAGGGTGCTGGCAGCCATGCCATCAGTGCGAGAAATCGGCAGCGCAGATTTATGCGGCCGTAGGTTCGTCAAGGGAAAATCGGCAGCGAAGATTGTTGACGAACATGGGCTGGACGAGGGACTGTCCAAGCCTCGTCAGGAGATAGGCTGACGAGAATTGGGGCTATCGCAGAATTCGGCAGCGTAGGCAGGAGCAGCCTGCACGCATATGCGAATTCGGCAGCGTAGGCAGGGGCAGCCTGCACGCAGATGCGGATTCGGCAGCGCGCAGCAACTTGTGCAAGTCAGGGGCTCGACTTGGCACGATTGGAAACTTGGGCGAGGGACTGTCCAAGGCATGGGAAAAGAGCTCTAGGCGCTGGGACGCGCCAACGAAGGCACACTGCCTAGAATTCGGCAGCGATGGATTGCGGCAGCCTTGCATAGGCAGAAATGAATTCGGCAGGCAGCATGCAATGGTCTATGCGAGTCTTTGAGCTTGTGACTTGGCATGGACGTGGGACTTAGGTGATGGACCTTCTAAGTCAGCAGCTGACGCAGCAGAAACTGGCAGCTGGGGCTGGCAAGCAGACAGCCCGAAAATGGGGAAAGTGGCAGCTTCATGGGAGGCAGAACATGGGAGCATAACTTGGGTGCTGGCCGGGCCACTATGTCCTGAAAACATGGGATAATGGGTGTGAGGTAGTGCTCCACCATGTCCTGAAAACATGGGAGCGTGGGGGAGAGGTAGTGCTCCACTAGTTCCCGAAAATGGGGGATAATGGGGAGGAGCCTTTGCAGCTCCTTTGCTTGTCTATAAATACAAGATGCAGCTCTTGTGTGTGGGAGAGCATTCGGGTGAGAGTGTTCCAAATGTAAAGAGCATTCGGGTGGGAATGTTCAAAATGTAAGGGCGTTCGGGTGGGGATGTCCAGCATGTAGGGGCATGCAAGAACACTAGTTAGAGGTAGCTTGTGTAGCATGTAAACTTTGTGCATAGCACACATACGGATTTGTGTATAGTTTCCTTTGTGTATGAGATTAATAAAGGTTGGGAAAGATTTCCTGTAAAGCTTGTTGTGCACTTTGATTCCTATTCTTGCTTGTGTATTCCGCTTGCTTAGTTACTAGGCAAACACGAGTGGGAGTGGCGAGGGAAGGCTGAGTCTAGTGAGGGACTAGGCTGCCGCACGGGTTGGATTTCGTTGCGAAAAATCACCCCCGTGACACCTGCCATGGTGGTGAGGGGCGGCGAGGACCGTGAAAGCTAGAGTTTTTCAGAGGCTGCCGGGAAAAAGGCCCCTCGGGTGGCGGGGTGCGAGGACCAGGCGCGTCATTCAATTCTCTTCCCTATCAACTTGGCTCCCGTTGGCGGGATTGGAGGCCTACTGTTTGTTACAGGGCTAAAATCGTCAGGGGAAGAGCTGACGAAACAATGCTGGTTTGGATGCAGGGGGTAGTGTTGGAATCGGCAGCGCGGACAAAATCGGCAAAGTCGACAAAAAAGACTGTTGGTCTGGACATCGGGGCAGCGGCAGCCATGCCGACAGGGGGGGAAATCGGCAGCGCAGATTTGTGCAGCTGCAGGTTCGTCGGGGAAATCGGCAGCGCAGATTTTTCGATGAACATGGGCTGGAAGATGGACTGTCCAGGCCAGGCAGGGAAATTCGTCAAGGGGACACGCTGACGAAAGTAGGCTCGTCGGTGAAAATCGGCAGCGCAGATTTTTCGACGAACAGGGGCTGGATGCTGGACCGGCCGGGCCAGGCAGGAAAATTCGTCAGGGGGGCACGCTGACGAAAAGAGGGGCTGCCGCGTGGAAAATCGGCAGCGCAGATTTTTCGACGAACATTCGTCAGGGGGGCACGCTGACGAAAAGAGGGGCTGCCGCGTGGAAAATCGGCAGCGCAGATTTTTCGACGAACAGGGGCTGGATGCTGGACCGGCCGGGCCAGGCAGGAAAATTCGTCAGGGGGGCACGCTGACGAAAAGAGGGGCTGCCGCGTGGAAAATCGGCAGCGCAGATTTTTCGACGAACATTCGTCAGGGGGGCACGCTGAGGAAAACAGGGGCTGCCGCGTGGAAAATCGGCAGCGCAGATTTTTCGACGAACATTCGTCAGGGGGGCACGCTGAGGAAAACAGGGGCTGCCGCGTGGAAAATCGGCAGCGCAGATTTTTCGACGAACAGGGGCTGGATGCTGGACCGGCCGGGCCAGGCAGGAAAATTCGTCAGGGGGGCACGCTGACGAAAAGAGGGGCTGCCGCGTGGAAAATCGGCAGCGCAGATTTTTCGACGAACAGGGGCTGGATGCTGGACCGGCCGGGCCAGGCAGGAAAATTCGTCAGGGGGGCACGCTGACGAAAAGAGGGGCTGCCGCGTGGAAAATCGGCAGCGCAGATTTTTCGACGAACAGGGGCTGGACTGGCCGGGCCAGGCAGGAAAATTCGTCAGGGGGGCACGCTGACGAAAACAGGGGCTGCCGCGTGGAAAATCGGCAGCGCAGATTTTTCGACGAACAGGGGCTGGACTGGCCGGGCCAGGCAGGAAAATTCGTCAGGGGGGCACGCTGACGAAAGTAGGCTCGTCGTGGAAAATCAGCAGCGCAGATTTTTCGACGAACAGGGGCTGGACGCTGGACTGGGCCAGGCAGGAAAATTCGTCAGGGGGGCACGCTGACGAAAACAGGGGCTGCCGCGTGGAATGGCAGCCTACACGCAGATGCGAATTCGGCAGCGCACGATGGCTTGAGCAGGTCATGGGTTCGACTTGGCGCGATCTGAAACCTGGACGAGGGACTGTCGACGCTGGACGAGCCAGCGCGGTGGCCTGTCGTGCCCCGTTCAGGGGGGGCCTGCCGCGGAGACAGCCCTCGCGGGCTCGACAGCGCAGGCCAGCGTCCCCGACGTCGCTGGCCGCGGCAGGCGAGCTGCCGGGGTTCCCGCATTCCTACAAGAAAACGTCGTGCTTTCCACATGAAACCAATCCAGTAAAATCAGCCATATTTTTATGAGGCTGCCCACTGAATTTGGGGTCATTCCGGGCCGGTTCCTAGTTTTGCGGATTTACTCGATTTCTAATGGTAGGAAAATTAAAACAAATACTTCCCGACCTCGAAAAATTCTGGGAAAATTAATGAAGGTGGATTGGATTTTTGCCAACCTCTCTGCAAAATTTCAGCTCAAAATACCAAGAAATGAATTTTTTAGAGGGGGGGTGACAGCTGGGACCTAGTAGTGTCTCCCCCTGCCAGAGCTGCAATGACACTTATTGCTCTTTAGGGAGCCACCAGGCCGGCGCCCCTCAAAGACCACACGCGCGCGCGCGCCCGCCCGCGCTGGGCGCTGGGGCGCTGGGGCCTGAGGGCCTGGGGCCCTTGGGGGCCCTTGGGCGCTTGGGCGCGCGCGCGCGGCCCCCGCAGCCATGCCGCGCCGCGCGACGCGCGGACAGCCCCTGCTGGCTTGCTCTCTCGCCCGCGGGGGGGCTGCCTTCGGGCCCTGGCCCCCCGCGTTCTGGCCTGCCCCCTGCGGGGGAGAGGCTAGGCGCTGCAGGGGCCAGCCCGACGTCGCTGGCCGCGGCAGGCGACAGCCCCTGCTGGCTTGCTCTCTCGCCCGCGGGGGGGCTGCCTTCGGGCCCTGGCCCCCCGCGTTCTGGCCTGCCCCCCGCGTGGGAGAGGCTAGGCGCTGCAGGGGCCAGCCCGACGTCGCTGGCCGCGGCAGGCGACAGCCCCTGCTGGCTTGCTCTCTCGCCCGCGGGGGGGCTGCCTTCGGGCCCTGGCCCCCCGCGTTCTGGCCTGCCCCCCGCGTGGGAGAGGCTAGGCGCTGCAGGGGCCAGCCCGACGTCGCTGGCCGCGGCAGGCGAGCCGCCGGGGTTCCCGCATTCCTACAACAAAACGTCGTGCTTTCCACATGAAATCAATCCAGTAAAATCAGCCATATTTTTATGAGGCTGCCCACTGAATTTGGGGTCATTCCGGGCCGGTTCCTATTTTTTCCGATTTCCTCGATTTTTAATGGTAGGAAAATAAAAAAAAATACTTCCCGACCTCGAAAAATTCTGGAAAAATTAATAAAGTTGGATTGGATTTTTGCCAACCTCTGTGCAAAATTTCAGCTCAAAATACCAAGAAATGAATTTTTTAGAGGGGGGGTGACAGCTGGGACCTAGTAGTGTCTCCCCCTGCCAGAGCTTCAATGACACTTATTGCTCTTTAGGGGGGTGCCCCCTGACTGGCCATGGGGCGCGCTGGCCTGGCGCCCATAGGCCTGCCGCGGGGGATATGTGGGCTGTTGCTAAACTCGGACTAAGGTGGGGGGCCTCATGGCCCGAAGTATTGCCGGCATCGATGACCCGTTTTCCGGCCGGCGACGACCCGATTCCGGCCACCGTCTTCGGGACCCGCTCCAAGCCGTCGGGCGCGTTGGGGCTGCTTATCCGCGGCGTGGGCGTGGCATTCATTTGCCGTGCTTGTGCCAAGGTGCTGGCAGCTGCTGCGCGGCTGTCTGCTTGCCGCGACGTCACGGCGGCGGTGGCCGCTGCCCCTGCTCGCAAGTCGGAGGCCTGGCCGACGTGGCTGGTGCGGACCGCCGAGCTTGGGGATTGCGAGGAGAGCTCTACGCTGGCGTGGGCGTGGCATTAAATTGCCGTGCGCGCGCCCATGCGTTGGCTCTCCTCGCAATCCCCGACCTCGTGGCGTGACGTGCCCGCTGCCGAGGCCTGGCCTCCGTCTTGCGAGCCGGGGCTGACAGCCCCCCGCATGATTGTCCCTGTCGTTCCCCCCCGCGGCCTGTCCCTTGTCCCTTCGAGATCCTTCGCCTCCGGCTGCGGTGGCAGCTGC
>NC_084853.1:13938433-13940933 GCF_951802175.1 Populus nigra
CGTCGAGGGGACACGCTGAGGAAACAGCGCTGGTTCAGACACGGTGGGCGCAGTGTTGGAATCGGCAGCGCCGAGAAAATCGGCAAAGTCGGCAGAATCGGCAGCAGGTGCTGGCGATGAGTCAGGACGGACTGGATAGTCCAAGGCTCGATGAGAAAGACCGCTGGTTTAGACACTGGGGCAGTGGCAGCCCGCGGGGCAGTGTCGGCAGACTCGGCAGCAGTGTCTGCCGATTCGGCAGCGTTGGCTTGTTGGCGCGGGGGGCCGATGCGAGTGGGGACTTGGGCAGCGGGCAGTGAAAGCAAGAGTTTCCCCGATGCTGCCGGGAAAAACGCTCCCCGGGATGGCCGGGTGAGATGACCCGGCGGCCCGCGACGGGTCATTCAATTCCATGCCCCGTCAACATAACTCCCGATGTACTGTTTGCTTTTTCGGAAGAAGAGATCCATCCCCCCATCCTCGGCCAGCCAAAAACGCTCCAATTAATGGCCGGGTGAGATGACCCGGCGGCCCGCGACGCGTCATTCAAATCACTGCCCTATCGGCTACAACTGCTGATGGGTGGGATTAGAGGCCTGCCATGGTGGTGAGGGGCGGCGAGGACCGTGAAAGCTAGAGTTTTTCAGAGGCTGCCGGGAAAAAGGCCCCTCGGGTGGCGGGGTGCGAGGACCAGGCGCGTCATTCAATTCTCTTCCCTATCAACTTGGCTCCCGTTGGCGGGATTGGAGGCCTACTGTTTGTTACAGGGCTAAAATCGTCAGGGGAAGAGCTGACGAAACAATGCTGGTTTGGATGCAGGGGGTAGTGTTGGAATCGGCAGCGCGGACAAAATCGGCAAAGTCGACAAAAAAGACTGTTGGTCTGGACATCGGGGCAGCGGCAGCCATGCCGACAGGGGGGGAAATCGGCAGCGCAGATTTGTGCAGCTGCAGGTTCGTCGGGGAAATCGGCAGCGCAGATTTTTCGATGAACATGGGCTGGAAGATGGACTGTCCAGGCCAGGCAGGGAAATTCGTCAAGGGGACACGCTGACGAAAGTAGGCTCGTCGGTGAAAATCGGCAGCGCAGATTTTTCGACGAACAGGGGCTGGATGCTGGACCGGCCGGGCCAGGCAGGAAAATTCGTCAGGGGGGCACGCTGACGAAAAGAGGGGCTGCCGCGTGGAAAATCGGCAGCGCAGATTTTTCGACGAACATTCGTCAGGGGGGCACGCTGACGAAAAGAGGGGCTGCCGCGTGGAAAATCGGCAGCGCAGATTTTTCGACGAACAGGGGCTGGATGCTGGACCGGCCGGGCCAGGCAGGAAAATTCGTCAGGGGGGCACGCTGACGAAAAGAGGGGCTGCCGCGTGGAAAATCGGCAGCGCAGATTTTTCGACGAACATTCGTCAGGGGGGCACGCTGAGGAAAACAGGGGCTGCCGCGTGGAAAATCGGCAGCGCAGATTTTTCGACGAACATTCGTCAGGGGGGCACGCTGAGGAAAACAGGGGCTGCCGCGTGGAAAATCGGCAGCGCAGATTTTTCGACGAACAGGGGCTGGATGCTGGACCGGCCGGGCCAGGCAGGAAAATTCGTCAGGGGGGCACGCTGACGAAAAGAGGGGCTGCCGCGTGGAAAATCGGCAGCGCAGATTTTTCGACGAACAGGGGCTGGATGCTGGACCGGCCGGGCCAGGCAGGAAAATTCGTCAGGGGGGCACGCTGACGAAAAGAGGGGCTGCCGCGTGGAAAATCGGCAGCGCAGATTTTTCGACGAACAGGGGCTGGACTGGCCGGGCCAGGCAGGAAAATTCGTCAGGGGGGCACGCTGACGAAAACAGGGGCTGCCGCGTGGAAAATCGGCAGCGCAGATTTTTCGACGAACAGGGGCTGGACTGGCCGGGCCAGGCAGGAAAATTCGTCAGGGGGGCACGCTGACGAAAGTAGGCTCGTCGTGGAAAATCAGCAGCGCAGATTTTTCGACGAACAGGGGCTGGACGCTGGACTGGGCCAGGCAGGAAAATTCGTCAGGGGGGCACGCTGACGAAAACAGGGGCTGCCGCGTGGAATGGCAGCCTACACGCAGATGCGAATTCGGCAGCGCACGATGGCTTGAGCAGGTCATGGGTTCGACTTGGCGCGATCTGAAACCTGGACGAGGGACTGTCGACGCTGGACGAGCCAGCGCGGTGGCCTGTCGTGCCCCGTTCAGGGGGGGCCTGCCGCGGAGACAGCCCTCGCGGGCTCGACAGCGCAGGCCAGCGTCCCCGACGTCGCTGGCCGCGGCAGGCGAGCTGCCGGGGTTCCCGCATTCCTACAAGAAAACGTCGTGCTTTCCACATGAAACCAATCCAGTAAAATCAGCCATATTTTTATGAGGCTGCCCACTGAATTTGGGGTCATTCCGGGCCGGTTCCTAGTTTTGCGGATTTACTCGATTTCTAATGGTAGGAAAATTAAAACAAATACTTCCCGACCTCGAAAAATTCTGGGAAAATTAATGAAGGTGGATTGGATTTT
>NC_084853.1:13950933-13958433 GCF_951802175.1 Populus nigra
AGAAAGACTGCTGGTTTAGACACTGGGGCAGTGGCAGCCCGCGGGACAGTGTCGGCAGATTCGGCAGCGCAGATTTGTGCGGCTGCAGGTTCGTCGGGGAAAATCGGCAGCGCAGATTTTGCGACGAACATGGGCTGGACGATGGACTGTCCAGGCCAGGCAGGAAAATTTGTCGAGGGGACACGCTGACGAAACAGCGCTGGTTCAGGCACGGCGGGCAGTGGTGGAATCGGCAGCGCCGACGAAATCGGCAAAGTCGGCAGAATCGGCAGCGCAGATTTTTCGACGAACACGGGCTGGACGGTGGACTGTCCAGGCCAGGCAGGAAAATTCGTCGAGGGGACACGCTGAGGAAACAGCGCTGGTTCAGACACGGTGGGCGCAGTGTTGGAATCGGCAGCGCCGAGAAAATCGGCAAAGTCGGCAGAATCGGCAGCAGGTGCTGGCGATGAGTCAGGACGGACTGGATAGTCCAAGGCTCGATGAGAAAGACCGCTGGTTTAGACACTGGGGCAGTGGCAGCCCGCGGGGCAGTGTCGGCAGACTCGGCAGCAGTGTCTGCCGATTCGGCAGCGTTGGCTTGTTGGCGCGGGGGGCCGATGCGAGTGGGGACTTGGGCAGCGGGCAGTGAAAGCAAGAGTTTCCCCGATGCTGCCGGGAAAAACGCTCCCCGGGATGGCCGGGTGAGATGACCCGGCGGCCCGCGACGGGTCATTCAATTCCATGCCCCGTCAACATAACTCCCGATGTACTGTTTGCTTTTTCGGAAGAAGAGATCCATCCCCCCATCCTCGGCCAGCCAAAAACGCTCCAATTAATGGCCGGGTGAGATGACCCGGCGGCCCGCGACGCGTCATTCAAATCACTGCCCTATCGGCTACAACTGCTGATGGGTGGGATTAGAGGCCTGCTGTCACAGTGTCAAATGTGCACGAGGTGCACGCCTTGGCTGGCTGGCCAAAACAAGGCCTGAGGGTGCTGGCAGCCATGCCATCAGTGCGAGAAATCAGCAGCGCAGATTTATGCGGCTGTAGGTTCGTCAAGGGAAAATCGGCAGCGAAGATTGTTGACGAACATGGGCTGGACAAGGGACTGTCCAAGCCTCGTCAGGAGGTAGGCTGACGAGAATTGGGGCTATCGCAGAATTCGGCAGCGTAGGCAGGAGCAGCCTGCACGCAGATGCGAATTCGGCAGCGCAGAGATTGGCAGCCTGCACGCATATGCGAATTCGGCAGCGCAGGCATTGGCAGCCTGCACGCAGATGCGGATTCGGCAGCGCGCAGCAACTTGTGCAAGTCAGGGGCTCGACTTGGCACGATTGGAAACTTGGGCGAGGGACTGTCCAAGGCATGGGAAAAGAGCTCTAGGCGCTGGGACGCGCCAACGAAGGCACACTGCCTAGAATTCGGCAGCGATGGATTGCGGCAGCCTTGCATAGGCAGGAATGGATTCGGCAGGCAGCATGCAATGGTCTATGCGAGTCTTTGAGCTTGTGACTTGGCATGGACGTGGGACTTAGGTGATGGACCTTCTAAGTCAGCAGCTGACGCAGCAGAAACTGGCAGCTGGGGCTGGCAAGCAGACAGCCCGAAAATGGGGGAAGTGGCAGCTTCATGGGAGGCAGAACATGGGAGCATAACTTGGGTGCTGGCCGGGCCACTATGTCCTGAAAACATGGGATAATGGGTGTGAGGTAGTGCTCCACCATGTCCTGAAAACATGGGAGCGTGGGGGAGAGGTAGTGCTCCACTAGTTCCTGAAAATGGGGGATAATGGGGAGGAGCCTTTGCAGCTCCTTTGCTTGTCTATAAATACAAGATGCAGCTCTTGTGTGTAGGGAGAGCATTCGGGTGAGGGTGTTCCCAAATGTAGGGAGCATTCGGGTGAGAGTGTTCCAAATGTAAAGAGCATTCGGGTGGGAATGTTCAAAATGTAAGGGCGTTCGGGTGGGGATGTCCAGCATGTAGGGGCATGCAAGAACACTAGTTAGAGGTAGCTTGTGTAGCATGTAAACTTTGTGCATAGCACACATACGGATTTGTGTATAGTTTCCTTTGTGTATGAGATTAATAAAGGTTGGGAAAGATTTCCTGTAAAGCTTGTTGTGCACTTTGATTCCTATTCTTGCTTGTGTATTCCGCTTGCTTAGTTACTAGGCAAACACGAGTGGGAGTGGCGAGGGAAGGCTGAGTCTAGTGAGGGACTAGGCTGCCGCACGGGTTGGATTTCGTTGCGAAAAATCACCCCCGTGACAAGTGGTATCAGAGCGCTGTTGCTGTCTTTGCAGGATGACTAGAATGATTCTGCGGCCAAATCAACGGAGTGATTTGGGAGGACTACTGCTTCTGCCAAGGGATAGGCAGATTTCAGCGCAATGATCAGCAACGAGAATGCTGATGTTTCTCTGGACAAATCGAAGGCACTGATTTGAGGGAAACATTGCTGCTGCCGATGGGACTGGCAGGAACTTTGGAGGAGAGCGCAGCTTGCGTTCTTGACGAAACGATGGACTGTTTCGTAGCACAGACGATGGGCTGTTCTGTGAGGGCAGATCGAAGGGCTGATTTGTTCCGAACCATTTGAGGTAAACTTTCTAGCATTTTGGGCAGTGTTGGTGTTCAAAAGGGCTGCGGAGTTTTGGGGGGGGTTTAACTCCATGGGCGACGCAAAGTGATGATGAAGGGATCAGCGCAAAATGGGTGCTGATTCGGCCATTGAAACTGTCAGATGGACTGGCAGGCTTGAGAGCAGGGTCCAGCGGAGGGGCTGCTGGGTGCTTCTGTATTTTCGTCAAAGCCTTGAGGGAAGGATGGGGCGAGACAGAAGAAGAAGCAAGTAAACGTGGAGAGCCTAAACTTGTTGCTGCTGATGATGGACCGTCAGACGAGAAGGCAAATCGGTAAGGGTTCGAAACTGAAATTTGCATTGTTGTTCTCTTGCGATGGAAATTACTTTGTATGAGATTGTTGCCCAAGGAGGGGAAACCTTGAAGTTGTCATTGTGGAAGATGGCGTTTGAGATTAGGCATACGTAAACCTTATACGTTTGCTAGATGACCGAGATGGAATTCAGTCATCATGAGCCAGCATATATCGGAGTGGATGCGGTCTGGCCTTGCTTGCTGCCTTGGTGGCAGAACGTAGGGATTGTTGTGCATCTCAAGGAAGGAATGTTCAGGGAGATGAATGTTCAGGGAGGTGAAAGCAAAATCCAGAGACCAAGTTGAGGGCAGACGAATCTACGAAGATTTGTTGTGCTTACTGCCTTTGGGGAGGCAGAATTGATGTCTTCGGTGGAGACCTTGATGATGGATAGTTCAGGGTGAAGAAGACAGTGGCTGAGATAGACTTTAGTCACGCTGGGACCAGGATTGGAGGCATAACAGAGGAGGCAGTACCGTGGGGGTGTGTCTCAAAGAGTCTGCGCGATGTCGAGGGACAGACTGGGTGACAGATTCGGCAGCCGATTCAGTGGGCTTGGTGTGGAAGCCAAAATCGTCGACGAAGATGATTTTGTGTGCTGTCTTGAAATCAGTACGAGTGGCTATTTTGGGCATTGCGATGGATTGCAGTGATGGAAGCAAAATGCCAATGACCTTTGTTGGGACAAAGGGTTGCGAGTTTTCGGTGGACGAAACATACAGCGAAGGTTGAAAACAGTTGGGGCTGTTTTGCGTCAGCGAAATCTTGTGTGCATGACGAAGTTTCTGGGGCATGACAGTAGCGCATGGGGGAACCAGGTCAGACGAAACTTGATGCTGGGATGCTATGTGTTTGTGCTATGGCAGGTTACAAATGGACTTGGAGGGACTTGCCGAAAGACTTCGACATGAGATGGAGTTGATCATCGAAACTGAGTTGGTGCTGGGCGTAACAGCACTGTCTCATTCTTATTTCTTGCAGGTGGAGAACCTAAGAGGGCTGATGACAAAAGGGAGTCAGAAGCCAAGGGCAAGAAAATGTTTCGGAATCATGTTTGGGCTGTTTTATTTGCGAGGGGAAGCACTTCGCAAGGGACTGCCTGTTGAGAGCACAGCCTAGTGCTACTTCCGTGGGGAAGGATGGAGAAGAAATGGCATACGTAAATCCTAGACGTGTGCTCAACACTAAGGAAAGAGTTAGTGTGAAGGGGGCCAGCTGAGTTGATGAAGACTTAGGAGCGGCCAAACTGCCTTGTGCGAGGCAGACTTGGGGGAGTTTCAAAACTTTGACGATGGACAGATCATGGTTTAACTCCAGGCGTGAGGATGCGCCAACGAAAAACACACTGCATTAAGTTCAGCAGCGATGATCAAGCAGCAGCCTTGCAGGGGCAGAGGCGAATTCGGCAGGATGTGTTGATTGCTGAAGAGCAGACAAGTAAGCAATATTGGTATACTTGCAGTTTTGGGGCACGCAGAATGGTTGAAGAACTAGATGTTCGTATGGGAGCTCATATGGGTTCTTCAAAGTGATTTTGTGTGGATGTATTTTGTGAAGGAAGGGACGGATTCCTTGGGTGCTAGGCGGCATGGCATCTAAACTTTGCGAAAACATACTTGCGAGTATGATGTGTTTGACATTTGTGGAAAAACTAACGAGCCAAAACAGAATGTGTCACAGCTTGGTTTGGAAACAGGTTGACAAAGATTCGGTGGACTGAATTTGTTGTTGAATGTGGGAAAACCGAAGAGGTTTCATGCGGAGAAACATGAAGTGTGATGAGGAACAGATGCGGTGCAAAGGGTACTTCAAATCTGTCCGACGAGGGCGTCGGGTTCTTTTGGTAGGGGTGGTTTGTCACAGTGTCAAATGTGCACGAGGTGCACGCCTTGGCTGGCTGGCCAAAACAAGGCCTGAGGGTGCTGGCAGCCATGCCATCAGTGCGAGAAATCAGCAGCGCAGATTTATGCGGCTGTAGGTTCGTCAAGGGAAAATCGGCAGCGAAGATTGTTGACGAACATGGGCTGGACAAGGGACTGTCCAAGCCTCGTCAGGAGGTAGGCTGACGAGAATTGGGGCTATCGCAGAATTCGGCAGCGTAGGCAGGAGCAGCCTGCACGCAGATGCGAATTCGGCAGCGCAGAGATTGGCAGCCTGCACGCATATGCGAATTCGGCAGCGCAGGCATTGGCAGCCTGCACGCAGATGCGGATTCGGCAGCGCGCAGCAACTTGTGCAAGTCAGGGGCTCGACTTGGCACGATTGGAAACTTGGGCGAGGGACTGTCCAAGGCATGGGAAAAGAGCTCTAGGCGCTGGGACGCGCCAACGAAGGCACACTGCCTAGAATTCGGCAGCGATGGATTGCGGCAGCCTTGCATAGGCAGGAATGGATTCGGCAGGCAGCATGCAATGGTCTATGCGAGTCTTTGAGCTTGTGACTTGGCATGGACGTGGGACTTAGGTGATGGACCTTCTAAGTCAGCAGCTGACGCAGCAGAAACTGGCAGCTGGGGCTGGCAAGCAGACAGCCCGAAAATGGGGGAAGTGGCAGCTTCATGGGAGGCAGAACATGGGAGCATAACTTGGGTGCTGGCCGGGCCACTATGTCCTGAAAACATGGGATAATGGGTGTGAGGTAGTGCTCCACCATGTCCTGAAAACATGGGAGCGTGGGGGAGAGGTAGTGCTCCACTAGTTCCTGAAAATGGGGGATAATGGGGAGGAGCCTTTGCAGCTCCTTTGCTTGTCTATAAATACAAGATGCAGCTCTTGTGTGTAGGGAGAGCATTCGGGTGAGGGTGTTCCCAAATGTAGGGAGCATTCGGGTGAGAGTGTTCCAAATGTAAAGAGCATTCGGGTGGGAATGTTCAAAATGTAAGGGCGTTCGGGTGGGGATGTCCAGCATGTAGGGGCATGCAAGAACACTAGTTAGAGGTAGCTTGTGTAGCATGTAAACTTTGTGCATAGCACACATACGGATTTGTGTATAGTTTCCTTTGTGTATGAGATTAATAAAGGTTGGGAAAGATTTCCTGTAAAGCTTGTTGTGCACTTTGATTCCTATTCTTGCTTGTGTATTCCGCTTGCTTAGTTACTAGGCAAACACGAGTGGGAGTGGCGAGGGAAGGCTGAGTCTAGTGAGGGACTAGGCTGCCGCACGGGTTGGATTTCGTTGCGAAAAATCACCCCCGTGACACCTGCCATGGTGGTGAGGGGCGGCGAGGACCGTGAAAGCTAGAGTTTTTCAGAGGCTGCCGGGAAAAAGGCCCCTCGGGTGGCGGGGTGCGAGGACCAGGCGCGTCATTCAATTCTCTTCCCTATCAACTTGGCTCCCGTTGGCGGGATTGGAGGCCTACTGTTTGTTACAGGGCTAAAATCGTCAGGGGAAGAGCTGACGAAACAATGCTGGTTTGGATGCAGGGGGTAGTGTTGGAATCGGCAGCGCGGACAAAATCGGCAAAGTCGACAAAAAAGACTGTTGGTCTGGACATCGGGGCAGCGGCAGCCATGCCGACAGGGGGGGAAATCGGCAGCGCAGATTTGTGCAGCTGCAGGTTCGTCGGGGAAATCGGCAGCGCAGATTTTTCGATGAACATGGGCTGGAAGATGGACTGTCCAGGCCAGGCAGGGAAATTCGTCAAGGGGACACGCTGACGAAAGTAGGCTCGTCGGTGAAAATCGGCAGCGCAGATTTTTCGACGAACAGGGGCTGGATGCTGGACCGGCCGGGCCAGGCAGGAAAATTCGTCAGGGGGGCACGCTGACGAAAAGAGGGGCTGCCGCGTGGAAAATCGGCAGCGCAGATTTTTCGACGAACATTCGTCAGGGGGGCACGCTGACGAAAAGAGGGGCTGCCGCGTGGAAAATCGGCAGCGCAGATTTTTCGACGAACAGGGGCTGGATGCTGGACCGGCCGGGCCAGGCAGGAAAATTCGTCAGGGGGGCACGCTGACGAAAAGAGGGGCTGCCGCGTGGAAAATCGGCAGCGCAGATTTTTCGACGAACATTCGTCAGGGGGGCACGCTGAGGAAAACAGGGGCTGCCGCGTGGAAAATCGGCAGCGCAGATTTTTCGACGAACATTCGTCAGGGGGGCACGCTGAGGAAAACAGGGGCTGCCGCGTGGAAAATCGGCAGCGCAGATTTTTCGACGAACAGGGGCTGGATGCTGGACCGGCCGGGCCAGGCAGGAAAATTCGTCAGGGGGGCACGCTGACGAAAAGAGGGGCTGCCGCGTGGAAAATCGGCAGCGCAGATTTTTCGACGAACAGGGGCTGGATGCTGGACCGGCCGGGCCAGGCAGGAAAATTCGTCAGGGGGGCACGCTGACGAAAAGAGGGGCTGCCGCGTGGAAAATCGGCAGCGCAGATTTTTCGACGAACAGGGGCTGGACTGGCCGGGCCAGGCAGGAAAATTCGTCAGGGGGGCACGCTGACGAAAACAGGGGCTGCCGCGTGGAAAATCGGCAGCGCAGATTTTTCGACGAACAGGGGCTGGACTGGCCGGGCCAGGCAGGAAAATTCGTCAGGGGGGCACGCTGACGAAAGTAGGCTCGTCGTGGAAAATCAGCAGCGCAGA
>NC_084853.1:13968433-13973392 GCF_951802175.1 Populus nigra
GCAGAATTGGCAGCGGGTGCTGGCGATGGGTCTGGACGGGCTGGATAGTCCAAGGCTCGACGAGAAAGACCGCAGGTTGAGACACTGGGGCAGTGGCAGCCCGCGGGACAGTGTTGGCAGATTCGGCAGCGCAGATTTGTGCGGCTGCAGGTTCGTCGGGGAAAATCGGCAGCGCAGATTTTTCGACGAACATGGGCTGGACGATGGACTGTCCAGGCCAGGCAGGAAAATTTGTCGAGGGGACACGCTGACGAAACAGCGCTGGTTCAGGCACGGGGGGCAGTGTTGGAATCGGCAGCGCCGACGAAATCGGCAAAGTCGGCAGAATCGGCAGCGCAGATTTTTCGACGAACATGGGCTGGACGCTGGACTGGCCGGGCCATGCAGGAAAATTCATCGAGGGGACACGCTGACGAAACAGCGCTGGTTCAGGCACGGCGGGCAGTGTTGGAATCGGCAGCGCCGACGAAATCGGCAAAGTCGGCAGAATCGGCAGCGGGTGCTGGCGATGGGTCTGGACGGGCTGGATAGTCCAAGGCTCGACGAGAAAGACTGCTGGTTTAGACACTGGGGCAGTGGCAGCCCGCGGGACAGTGTCGGCAGATTCGGCAGCGCAGATTTGTGCGGCTGCAGGTTCGTCGGGGAAAATCGGCAGCGCAGATTTTGCGACGAACATGGGCTGGACGATGGACTGTCCAGGCCAGGCAGGAAAATTTGTCGAGGGGACACGCTGACGAAACAGCGCTGGTTCAGGCACGGCGGGCAGTGGTGGAATCGGCAGCGCCGACGAAATCGGCAAAGTCGGCAGAATCGGCAGCGCAGATTTTTCGACGAACACGGGCTGGACGGTGGACTGTCCAGGCCAGGCAGGAAAATTCGTCGAGGGGACACGCTGAGGAAACAGCGCTGGTTCAGACACGGTGGGCGCAGTGTTGGAATCGGCAGCGCCGAGAAAATCGGCAAAGTCGGCAGAATCGGCAGCAGGTGCTGGCGATGAGTCAGGACGGACTGGATAGTCCAAGGCTCGATGAGAAAGACCGCTGGTTTAGACACTGGGGCAGTGGCAGCCCGCGGGGCAGTGTCGGCAGACTCGGCAGCAGTGTCTGCCGATTCGGCAGCGTTGGCTTGTTGGCGCGGGGGGCCGATGCGAGTGGGGACTTGGGCAGCGGGCAGTGAAAGCAAGAGTTTCCCCGATGCTGCCGGGAAAAACGCTCCCCGGGATGGCCGGGTGAGATGACCCGGCGGCCCGCGACGGGTCATTCAATTCCATGCCCCGTCAACATAACTCCCGATGTACTGTTTGCTTTTTCGGAAGAAGAGATCCATCCCCCCATCCTCGGCCAGCCAAAAACGCTCCAATTAATGGCCGGGTGAGATGACCCGGCGGCCCGCGACGCGTCATTCAAATCACTGCCCTATCGGCTACAACTGCTGATGGGTGGGATTAGAGGCCTGCCATGGTGGTGAGGGGCGGCGAGGACCGTGAAAGCTAGAGTTTTTCAGAGGCTGCCGGGAAAAAGGCCCCTCGGGTGGCGGGGTGCGAGGACCAGGCGCGTCATTCAATTCTCTTCCCTATCAACTTGGCTCCCGTTGGCGGGATTGGAGGCCTACTGTTTGTTACAGGGCTAAAATCGTCAGGGGAAGAGCTGACGAAACAATGCTGGTTTGGATGCAGGGGGTAGTGTTGGAATCGGCAGCGCGGACAAAATCGGCAAAGTCGACAAAAAAGACTGTTGGTCTGGACATCGGGGCAGCGGCAGCCATGCCGACAGGGGGGGAAATCGGCAGCGCAGATTTGTGCAGCTGCAGGTTCGTCGGGGAAATCGGCAGCGCAGATTTTTCGATGAACATGGGCTGGAAGATGGACTGTCCAGGCCAGGCAGGGAAATTCGTCAAGGGGACACGCTGACGAAAGTAGGCTCGTCGGTGAAAATCGGCAGCGCAGATTTTTCGACGAACAGGGGCTGGATGCTGGACCGGCCGGGCCAGGCAGGAAAATTCGTCAGGGGGGCACGCTGACGAAAAGAGGGGCTGCCGCGTGGAAAATCGGCAGCGCAGATTTTTCGACGAACATTCGTCAGGGGGGCACGCTGACGAAAAGAGGGGCTGCCGCGTGGAAAATCGGCAGCGCAGATTTTTCGACGAACAGGGGCTGGATGCTGGACCGGCCGGGCCAGGCAGGAAAATTCGTCAGGGGGGCACGCTGACGAAAAGAGGGGCTGCCGCGTGGAAAATCGGCAGCGCAGATTTTTCGACGAACATTCGTCAGGGGGGCACGCTGAGGAAAACAGGGGCTGCCGCGTGGAAAATCGGCAGCGCAGATTTTTCGACGAACATTCGTCAGGGGGGCACGCTGAGGAAAACAGGGGCTGCCGCGTGGAAAATCGGCAGCGCAGATTTTTCGACGAACAGGGGCTGGATGCTGGACCGGCCGGGCCAGGCAGGAAAATTCGTCAGGGGGGCACGCTGACGAAAAGAGGGGCTGCCGCGTGGAAAATCGGCAGCGCAGATTTTTCGACGAACAGGGGCTGGATGCTGGACCGGCCGGGCCAGGCAGGAAAATTCGTCAGGGGGGCACGCTGACGAAAAGAGGGGCTGCCGCGTGGAAAATCGGCAGCGCAGATTTTTCGACGAACAGGGGCTGGACTGGCCGGGCCAGGCAGGAAAATTCGTCAGGGGGGCACGCTGACGAAAACAGGGGCTGCCGCGTGGAAAATCGGCAGCGCAGATTTTTCGACGAACAGGGGCTGGACTGGCCGGGCCAGGCAGGAAAATTCGTCAGGGGGGCACGCTGACGAAAGTAGGCTCGTCGTGGAAAATCAGCAGCGCAGATTTTTCGACGAACAGGGGCTGGACGCTGGACTGGGCCAGGCAGGAAAATTCGTCAGGGGGGCACGCTGACGAAAACAGGGGCTGCCGCGTGGAATGGCAGCCTACACGCAGATGCGAATTCGGCAGCGCACGATGGCTTGAGCAGGTCATGGGTTCGACTTGGCGCGATCTGAAACCTGGACGAGGGACTGTCGACGCTGGACGAGCCAGCGCGGTGGCCTGTCGTGCCCCGTTCAGGGGGGGCCTGCCGCGGAGACAGCCCTCGCGGGCTCGACAGCGCAGGCCAGCGTCCCCGACGTCGCTGGCCGCGGCAGGCGAGCTGCCGGGGTTCCCGCATTCCTACAAGAAAACGTCGTGCTTTCCACATGAAACCAATCCAGTAAAATCAGCCATATTTTTATGAGGCTGCCCACTGAATTTGGGGTCATTCCGGGCCGGTTCCTAGTTTTGCGGATTTACTCGATTTCTAATGGTAGGAAAATTAAAACAAATACTTCCCGACCTCGAAAAATTCTGGGAAAATTAATGAAGGTGGATTGGATTTTTGCCAACCTCTCTGCAAAATTTCAGCTCAAAATACCAAGAAATGAATTTTTTAGAGGGGGGGTGACAGCTGGGACCTAGTAGTGTCTCCCCCTGCCAGAGCTGCAATGACACTTATTGCTCTTTAGGGAGCCACCAGGCCGGCGCCCCTCAAAGACCACACGCGCGCGCGCGCCCGCCCGCGCTGGGCGCTGGGGCGCTGGGGCCTGAGGGCCTGGGGCCCTTGGGGGCCCTTGGGCGCTTGGGCGCGCGCGCGCGGCCCCCGCAGCCATGCCGCGCCGCGCGACGCGCGGACAGCCCCTGCTGGCTTGCTCTCTCGCCCGCGGGGGGGCTGCCTTCGGGCCCTGGCCCCCCGCGTTCTGGCCTGCCCCCTGCGGGGGAGAGGCTAGGCGCTGCAGGGGCCAGCCCGACGTCGCTGGCCGCGGCAGGCGACAGCCCCTGCTGGCTTGCTCTCTCGCCCGCGGGGGGGCTGCCTTCGGGCCCTGGCCCCCCGCGTTCTGGCCTGCCCCCCGCGTGGGAGAGGCTAGGCGCTGCAGGGGCCAGCCCGACGTCGCTGGCCGCGGCAGGCGACAGCCCCTGCTGGCTTGCTCTCTCGCCCGCGGGGGGGCTGCCTTCGGGCCCTGGCCCCCCGCGTTCTGGCCTGCCCCCCGCGTGGGAGAGGCTAGGCGCTGCAGGGGCCAGCCCGACGTCGCTGGCCGCGGCAGGCGAGCCGCCGGGGTTCCCGCATTCCTACAACAAAACGTCGTGCTTTCCACATGAAATCAATCCAGTAAAATCAGCCATATTTTTATGAGGCTGCCCACTGAATTTGGGGTCATTCCGGGCCGGTTCCTATTTTTTCCGATTTCCTCGATTTTTAATGGTAGGAAAATAAAAAAAAATACTTCCCGACCTCGAAAAATTCTGGAAAAATTAATAAAGTTGGATTGGATTTTTGCCAACCTCTGTGCAAAATTTCAGCTCAAAATACCAAGAAATGAATTTTTTAGAGGGGGGGTGACAGCTGGGACCTAGTAGTGTCTCCCCCTGCCAGAGCTTCAATGACACTTATTGCTCTTTAGGGGGGTGCCCCCTGACTGGCCATGGGGCGCGCTGGCCTGGCGCCCATAGGCCTGCCGCGGGGGATATGTGGGCTGTTGCTAAACTCGGACTAAGGTGGGGGGCCTCATGGCCCGAAGTATTGCCGGCATCGATGACCCGTTTTCCGGCCGGCGACGACCCGATTCCGGCCACCGTCTTCGGGACCCGCTCCAAGCCGTCGGGCGCGTTGGGGCTGCTTATCCGCGGCGTGGGCGTGGCATTCATTTGCCGTGCTTGTGCCAAGGTGCTGGCAGCTGCTGCGCGGCTGTCTGCTTGCCGCGACGTCACGGCGGCGGTGGCCGCTGCCCCTGCTCGCAAGTCGGAGGCCTGGCCGACGTGGCTGGTGCGGACCGCCGAGCTTGGGGATTGCGAGGAGAGCTCTACGCTGGCGTGGGCGTGGCATTAAATTGCCGTGCGCGCGCCCATGCGTTGGCTCTCCTCGCAATCCCCGACCTCGTGGCGTGACGTGCCCGCTGCCGAGGCCTGGCCTCCGTCTTGCGAGCC
>NC_084853.1:13981092-13986092 GCF_951802175.1 Populus nigra
TTTTTCGACGAACATGGGCTGGACGCTGGACTGGCCGGGCCATGCAGGAAAATTCATCGAGGGGACACGCTGACGAAACAGCGCTGGTTCAGGCACGGCGGGCAGTGGTGGAATCGGCAGCGCCGACGAAATCGGCAAAGTCGGCAGAATCGGCAGCGGGTGCTGGCGATGGGTCTGGACGGGCTGGATAGTCCAAGGCTCGACGAGAAAGACTGCTGGTTTAGACACTGGGGCAGTGGCAGCCCGCGGGACAGTGTCGGCAGATTCGGCAGCGCAGATTTGTGCGGCTGCAGGTTCGTCGGGGAAAATCGGCAGCGCAGATTTTGCGACGAACATGGGCTGGGCGATGGACTGTCCAGGCCAGGCAGGAAAATTTGTCGAGGGGACACGCTGACGAAACAGCGCTGGTTCAGGCACGGCGGGCAGTGTTGGAATCGGCAGCGCCGACGAAATCGGCAAAGTCGGCAGAATCGGCAGCGCAGATTTTTCGACGAACACGGGCTGGACGGTGGACTGTCCAGGCCAGGCAGGAAAATTTGTCGAGGGGACACGCTGACGAAACAGCGCTGGTTCAGGCACGGCGGGCAGTGTTGGAATCGGCAGCGCCGACGAAATCGGCAAAGTCGGCAGAATCGGCAGCGCAGATTTTTCGACGAACATGGGCTGGACGCTGGACTGGCCGGGCCATGCAGGAAAATTCATCGAGGGGACACGCTGACGAAACAGCGCTGGTTCAGGCACGGCGGGCAGTGGTGGAATCGGCAGCGCCGACGAAATCGGCAAAGTCGGCAGAATCGGCAGCGGGTGCTGGCGATGGGTCTGGACGGGCTGGATAGTCCAAGGCTCGACGAGAAAGACTGCTGGTTTAGACACTGGGGCAGTGGCAGCCCGCGGGACAGTGTCGGCAGATTCGGCAGCGCAGATTTGTGCGGCTGCAGGTTCGTCGGGGAAAATCGGCAGCGCAGATTTTGCGACGAACATGGGCTGGGCGATGGACTGTCCAGGCCAGGCAGGAAAATTTGTCGAGGGGACACGCTGACGAAACAGCGCTGGTTCAGGCACGGCGGGCAGTGTTGGAATCGGCAGCGCCGACGAAATCGGCAAAGTCGGCAGAATCGGCAGCGCAGATTTTTCGACGAACACGGGCTGGACGGTGGACTGTCCAGGCCAGGCAGGAAAATTTGTCGAGGGGACACGCTGACGAAACAGCGCTGGTTCAGGCACGGCGGGCAGTGTTGGAATCGGCAGCGCCGACGAAATCGGCAAAGTCGGCAGAATCGGCAGCGCAGATTTTTCGACGAACATGGGCTGGACGCTGGACTGGCCGGGCCATGCAGGAAAATTCATCGAGGGGACACGCTGACGAAACAGCGCTGGTTCAGGCACGGCGGGCAGTGGTGGAATCGGCAGCGCCGACGAAATCGGCAAAGTCGGCAGAATCGGCAGCGGGTGCTGGCGATGGGTCTGGACGGGCTGGATAGTCCAAGGCTCGACGAGAAAGACTGCTGGTTTAGACACTGGGGCAGTGGCAGCCCGCGGGACAGTGTCGGCAGATTCGGCAGCGCAGATTTGTGCGGCTGCAGGTTCGTCGTGGAAAATCGGCAGCGCAGATTTTGCGACGAACATGGGCTGGGCGATGGACTGTCCAGGCCAGGCAGGAAAATTTGTCGAGGGGACACGCTGACGAAACAGCGCTGGTTCAGGCACGGCGGGCAGTGTTGGAATCGGCAGCGCCGACGAAATCGGCAAAGTCGGCAGAATCGGCAGCGCAGATTTTTCGACGAACACGGGCTGGACGGTGGACTGTCCAGGCCAGGCAGGAAAATTCGTCGAGGGGACACGCTGACGAAACAGCGCTGGTTCAGACACGGTGGGCGCAGTGTTGGAATCGGCAGCGCCGAGAAAATCGGCAAAGTCGGCAGAATCGGCAGCAGGTGCTGGCGATGAGTCAGGACGGACTGGATAGTCCAAGGCTCGATGAGAAAGACCGCTGGTTTAGACACTGGGGCAGTGGCAGCCCGCGGGGCAGTGTCGGCAGATTCGGCAGCAGTGTCTGCCGATTCGGCAGCGTTGGCTTGTTGGCGCGGGGGGCCGATTCGAGTGGGGACTTGGGCAGCGGGCAGTGAAAGCAAGAGTTTCCCCGATGCTGCCGGGAAAAACGCTCCCCGGGATGGCCGGGTGAGATGACCCGGCGGCCCGCGACGGGTCATTCAATTCCATGCCCCGTCAACATAACTCCCGATGTACTGTTTGCTTTTTCGGAAGAAGAGATCCATCCCCCCATCCTCGGCCAGCCAAAAACGCTCCAATTAATGGCCGGGTGAGATGACCCGGAGGCCCGCGACGCGTCATTCAAATCACTGCCCTATCGGCTACAACTGCTGATGGGTGGGATTAGAGGCCTGCCATGGTGGTGAGGGGCGGCGAGGACCGTGAAAGCTAGAGTTTTTCAGAGGCTGCCGGGAAAAAGGCCCCTCGGGTGGCGGGGTGCGAGGACCAGGCGCGTCATTCAATTCTCTTCCCTATCAACTTGGCTCCCGTTGGCGGGATTGGAGGCCTACTGTTTGTTACAGGGCTAAAATCGTCAGGGGAAGAGCTGACGAAACAATGCTGGTTTGGATGCAGGGGGTAGTGTTGGAATCGGCAGCGCGGACAAAATCGGCAAAGTCGACAAAAAAGACTGTTGGTCTGGACATCGGGGCAGCGGCAGCCATGCCGACAGGGGGGGAAATCGGCAGCACAGATTTGTGCAGCTGCAGGTTCGTCGGGGAAATCGGCAGCGCAGATTTTTCGATGAACATGGGCTGGAAGATGGACTGTCCAGGCCAGGCAGGGAAATTCGTCAAGGGGACACGCTGACGAAACAGCGCTGGTTCAGGCACGGCGGGCAGTGTTGGAATCGGCAGCGCCGACGAAATCGGCAAAGTCGGCAGAATCGGCAGCGGGTGCTGGCGATGAGTCTGGACGATTTATAGTCCAGGGCTTGATGGAAAAGACTGTTGGTCCAGACAATGGGGCAGTGGCAGCGCGGATTTGTGCAGCTGCAGGTTCGTCGGGGAAAATCGGCAGCGCAGATTTTTCGACGAACAGGGGCTGGGCGCTGGACTGGCCGGGCCAGGCAGGAAAATTCGTCAGGGGGGCACGCTGACGAAAACAGGGGCTGCGGAGTGGAAAATCGGCAGCGCAGATTTTTCGACGAACAGGGGCTGGACCGGCCGGGCCAGGCAGGAAAATTCGTCAGGGGGGCACGCTGACGAAAAGAGGGGCTGCCGCGTGGAAAATCGGCAGCGCAGATTTTTCGACGAACAGGGGCTGGACGCTGGACTGGGCCAGGCAGGAAAATTCGTCAGGGGGCACGCTGACGAAAAGAGGGGCTGCCGCGTGGAAAATCGGCAGCGCAGATTTTTCGACGAACATTCGTCAGGGGGGCACGCTGACGAAAAGAGGGGCTGCCGCGTGGAAAATCGGCAGCGCAGATTTTTCGACGAACATTCGTCAGGGGGGCACGCTGAGGAAAACAGGGGCTGCCGCGTGGAAAATCGGCAGCGCAGATTTTTCGACGAACAGGGGCTGGATGCTGGACCGGCCGGGCCAGGCAGGAAAATTCGTCAGGGGGGCACGCTGACGAAAAGAGGGGCTGCCGCGTGGAAAATCGGCAGCGCAGATTTTTCGACGAACAGGGGCTGGACTGGCCGGGCCAGGCAGGAAAATTCGTCAGGGGGGCACGCTGACGAAAAGAGGGGCTGCCGCGTGGAAAATCGGCAGCGCAGATTTTTCGACGAACAGGGGCTGGACGCTGGACTGGGCCAGGCAGGAAAATTCGTCAGGGGGCACGCTGACGAAAAGAGGGGCTGCCGCGTGGAAAATCGGCAGCGCAGATTTTTCGACGAACATTCGTCAGGGGGGCACGCTGACGAAAAGAGGGGCTGCCGCGTGGAAAATCGGCAGCGCAGATTTTTCGACGAACATTCGTCAGGGGGGCACGCTGAGGAAAACAGGGGCTGCCGCGTGGAAAATCGGCAGCGCAGATTTTTCGACGAACAGGGGCTGGATGCTGGACCGGCCGGGCCAGGCAGGAAAATTCGTCAGGGGGGCACGCTGACGAAAAGAGGGGCTGCCGCGTGGAAAATCGGCAGCGCAGATTTTTCGACGAACAGGGGCTGGACTGGCCGGGCCAGGCAGGAAAATTCGTCAGGGGGGCACGCTGACGAAAAGAGGGGCTGCCGCGTGGAAAATCGGCAGCGCAGATTTTTCGACGAACAGGGGCTGGACGCTGGACTGGGCCAGGCAGGAAAATTCGTCAGGGGGGCACGCTGACGAAAACAGGGGCTGCCGCGTGGAATGGCAGCCTACACGCAGATGCGAATTCGGCAGCGCACGATGGCTTGAGCAGGTCATGGGTTCGACTTGGCGCGATCTGAAACCTGGACGAGGGACTGTCGACGCTGGACGAGCCAGCGCGGTGGCCTGTCGTGCCCCGTTCAGGGGGGGCCTGCCGCGGAGACAGCCCTCGCGGGCTCGACAGCGCAGGCCAGCGTCCCCGACGTCGCTGGCCGCGGCAGGCGAGCTGCCGGGGTTCCCGCATTCCTACAAGAAAACGTCGTGCTTTCCACATGAAACCAATCCAGTAAAATCAGCCATATTTTTATGAGGCTGCCCACTGAATTTGGGGTCATTCCGGGCCGGTTCCTAGTTTTGCGGATTTACTCGATTTCTAATGGTAGGAAAATTAAAACAAATACTTCCCGACCTCGAAAAATTCTGGGAAAATTAATGAAGGTGGATTGGATTTTTGCCAACCTCTGTGCAAAATTTCAGCTCAAAATACCAAGAAATGAATTTTTTAGAGGGGGGGTGACAGCTGGGACCTAGTAGTGTCTCCCCCTGCCAGAGCTGCAATGACACTTATTGCTCTTTAGGGAGCCACCAGGCCGGCGCCCCTCAAAGACCACACGCGCGCGCGCGCCCGCCCGCGCTGGGCGCTGGGGCGCTGGGGCCTG
>NC_084853.1:13996092-13998592 GCF_951802175.1 Populus nigra
ACGAACACGGGCTGGACGGTGGACTGTCCAGGCCAGGCAGGAAAATTTGTCGAGGGGACACGCTGACGAAACAGCGCTGGTTCAGGCACGGCGGGCAGTGTTGGAATCGGCAGCGCCGACGAAATCGGCAAAGTCGGCAGAATCGGCAGCGCAGATTTTTCGACGAACATGGGCTGGACGCTGGACTGGCCGGGCCATGCAGGAAAATTCATCGAGGGGACACGCTGACGAAACAGCGCTGGTTCAGGCACGGCGGGCAGTGGTGGAATCGGCAGCGCCGACGAAATCGGCAAAGTCGGCAGAATCGGCAGCGGGTGCTGGCGATGGGTCTGGACGGGCTGGATAGTCCAAGGCTCGACGAGAAAGACTGCTGGTTTAGACACTGGGGCAGTGGCAGCCCGCGGGACAGTGTCGGCAGATTCGGCAGCGCAGATTTGTGCGGCTGCAGGTTCGTCGGGGAAAATCGGCAGCGCAGATTTTGCGACGAACATGGGCTGGGCGATGGACTGTCCAGGCCAGGCAGGAAAATTTGTCGAGGGGACACGCTGACGAAACAGCGCTGGTTCAGGCACGGCGGGCAGTGTTGGAATCGGCAGCGCCGACGAAATCGGCAAAGTCGGCAGAATCGGCAGCGCAGATTTTTCGACGAACACGGGCTGGACGGTGGACTGTCCAGGCCAGGCAGGAAAATTCGTCGAGGGGACACGCTGACGAAACAGCGCTGGTTCAGACACGGTGGGCGCAGTGTTGGAATCGGCAGCGCCGAGAAAATCGGCAAAGTCGGCAGAATCGGCAGCAGGTGCTGGCGATGAGTCAGGACGGACTGGATAGTCCAAGGCTCGATGAGAAAGACCGCTGGTTTAGACACTGGGGCAGTGGCAGCCCGCGGGGCAGTGTCGGCAGATTCGGCAGCAGTGTCTGCCGATTCGGCAGCGTTGGCTTGTTGGCGCGGGGGGCCGATTCGAGTGGGGACTTGGGCAGCGGGCAGTGAAAGCAAGAGTTTCCCCGATGCTGCCGGGAAAAACGCTCCCCGGGATGGCCGGGTGAGATGACCCGGCGGCCCGCGACGGGTCATTCAATTCCATGCCCCGTCAACATAACTCCCGATGTACTGTTTGCTTTTTCGGAAGAAGAGATCCATCCCCCCATCCTCGGCCAGCCAAAAACGCTCCAATTAATGGCCGGGTGAGATGACCCGGAGGCCCGCGACGCGTCATTCAAATCACTGCCCTATCGGCTACAACTGCTGATGGGTGGGATTAGAGGCCTGCCATGGTGGTGAGGGGCGGCGAGGACCGTGAAAGCTAGAGTTTTTCAGAGGCTGCCGGGAAAAAGGCCCCTCGGGTGGCGGGGTGCGAGGACCAGGCGCGTCATTCAATTCTCTTCCCTATCAACTTGGCTCCCGTTGGCGGGATTGGAGGCCTACTGTTTGTTACAGGGCTAAAATCGTCAGGGGAAGAGCTGACGAAACAATGCTGGTTTGGATGCAGGGGGTAGTGTTGGAATCGGCAGCGCGGACAAAATCGGCAAAGTCGACAAAAAAGACTGTTGGTCTGGACATCGGGGCAGCGGCAGCCATGCCGACAGGGGGGGAAATCGGCAGCACAGATTTGTGCAGCTGCAGGTTCGTCGGGGAAATCGGCAGCGCAGATTTTTCGATGAACATGGGCTGGAAGATGGACTGTCCAGGCCAGGCAGGGAAATTCGTCAAGGGGACACGCTGACGAAACAGCGCTGGTTCAGGCACGGCGGGCAGTGTTGGAATCGGCAGCGCCGACGAAATCGGCAAAGTCGGCAGAATCGGCAGCGGGTGCTGGCGATGAGTCTGGACGATTTATAGTCCAGGGCTTGATGGAAAAGACTGTTGGTCCAGACAATGGGGCAGTGGCAGCGCGGATTTGTGCAGCTGCAGGTTCGTCGGGGAAAATCGGCAGCGCAGATTTTTCGACGAACAGGGGCTGGGCGCTGGACTGGCCGGGCCAGGCAGGAAAATTCGTCAGGGGGGCACGCTGACGAAAACAGGGGCTGCGGAGTGGAAAATCGGCAGCGCAGATTTTTCGACGAACAGGGGCTGGACCGGCCGGGCCAGGCAGGAAAATTCGTCAGGGGGGCACGCTGACGAAAAGAGGGGCTGCCGCGTGGAAAATCGGCAGCGCAGATTTTTCGACGAACAGGGGCTGGACGCTGGACTGGGCCAGGCAGGAAAATTCGTCAGGGGGCACGCTGACGAAAAGAGGGGCTGCCGCGTGGAAAATCGGCAGCGCAGATTTTTCGACGAACATTCGTCAGGGGGGCACGCTGACGAAAAGAGGGGCTGCCGCGTGGAAAATCGGCAGCGCAGATTTTTCGACGAACATTCGTCAGGGGGGCACGCTGAGGAAAACAGGGGCTGCCGCGTGGAAAATCGGCAGCGCAGATTTTTCGACGAACAGGGGCTGGATGCTGGACCGGCCGGGCCAGGCAGGAAAATTCGTCAGGGGGGCACGCTGACGAAAACAGG
>NC_084853.1:14008592-14013592 GCF_951802175.1 Populus nigra
CCGGCAAAGTCGGCAGAATTGGCAGCGGGTGCTGGCGATGGGTCTGGACGGGCTGGATAGTCCAAGGCTCGACGAGAAAGACCGCAGGTTGAGACACTGGGGCAGTGGCAGCCCGCGGGACAGTGTTGGCAGATTCGGCAGCGCAGATTTGTGCGGCTGCAGGTTCGTCAGGGAAAATCGGCAGCGCAGATTTTTCGACGAGCATGGGCTGGACGATGGACTGTCCAGGCCAGGCAGGAAAATTTGTCGAGGGGACACGCTGACGAAACAGCGCTGGTTCAGGCACGGCGGGCAGTGTTGGAATCGGCAGCGCCGACGAAATCGGCAAAGTCGGCAGAATCGGCAGCGCAGATTTTTCGACGAACATGGGCTGGACGCTGGACTGGCCGGGCCATGCAGGAAAATTCATCGAGGGGACACGCTGACGAAACAGCGCTGGTTCAGGCACGGCGGGCAGTGGTGGAATCGGCAGCGCCGACGAAATCGGCAAAGTCGGCAGAATCGGCAGCGGGTGCTGGCGATGGGTCTGGACGGGCTGGATAGTCCAAGGCTCGACGAGAAAGACTGCTGGTTTAGACACTGGGGCAGTGGCAGCCCGCGGGACAGTGTCGGCAGATTCGGCAGCGCAGATTTGTGCGGCTGCAGGTTCGTCGGGGAAAATCGGCAGCGCAGATTTTGCGACGAACATGGGCTGGGCGATGGACTGTCCAGGCCAGGCAGGAAAATTTGTCGAGGGGACACGCTGACGAAACAGCGCTGGTTCAGGCACGGCGGGCAGTGTTGGAATCGGCAGCGCCGACGAAATCGGCAAAGTCGGCAGAATCGGCAGCGCAGATTTTTCGACGAACACGGGCTGGACGGTGGACTGTCCAGGCCAGGCAGGAAAATTTGTCGAGGGGACACGCTGACGAAACAGCGCTGGTTCAGGCACGGCGGGCAGTGTTGGAATCGGCAGCGCCGACGAAATCGGCAAAGTCGGCAGAATCGGCAGCGCAGATTTTTCGACGAACATGGGCTGGACGCTGGACTGGCCGGGCCATGCAGGAAAATTCATCGAGGGGACACGCTGACGAAACAGCGCTGGTTCAGGCACGGCGGGCAGTGGTGGAATCGGCAGCGCCGACGAAATCGGCAAAGTCGGCAGAATCGGCAGCGGGTGCTGGCGATGGGTCTGGACGGGCTGGATAGTCCAAGGCTCGACGAGAAAGACTGCTGGTTTAGACACTGGGGCAGTGGCAGCCCGCGGGACAGTGTCGGCAGATTCGGCAGCGCAGATTTGTGCGGCTGCAGGTTCGTCGGGGAAAATCGGCAGCGCAGATTTTGCGACGAACATGGGCTGGGCGATGGACTGTCCAGGCCAGGCAGGAAAATTTGTCGAGGGGACACGCTGACGAAACAGCGCTGGTTCAGGCACGGCGGGCAGTGTTGGAATCGGCAGCGCCGACGAAATCGGCAAAGTCGGCAGAATCGGCAGCGCAGATTTTTCGACGAACACGGGCTGGACGGTGGACTGTCCAGGCCAGGCAGGAAAATTCGTCGAGGGGACACGCTGACGAAACAGCGCTGGTTCAGACACGGTGGGCGCAGTGTTGGAATCGGCAGCGCCGAGAAAATCGGCAAAGTCGGCAGAATCGGCAGCAGGTGCTGGCGATGAGTCAGGACGGACTGGATAGTCCAAGGCTCGATGAGAAAGACCGCTGGTTTAGACACTGGGGCAGTGGCAGCCCGCGGGGCAGTGTCGGCAGATTCGGCAGCAGTGTCTGCCGATTCGGCAGCGTTGGCTTGTTGGCGCGGGGGGCCGATTCGAGTGGGGACTTGGGCAGCGGGCAGTGAAAGCAAGAGTTTCCCCGATGCTGCCGGGAAAAACGCTCCCCGGGATGGCCGGGTGAGATGACCCGGCGGCCCGCGACGGGTCATTCAATTCCATGCCCCGTCAACATAACTCCCGATGTACTGTTTGCTTTTTCGGAAGAAGAGATCCATCCCCCCATCCTCGGCCAGCCAAAAACGCTCCAATTAATGGCCGGGTGAGATGACCCGGAGGCCCGCGACGCGTCATTCAAATCACTGCCCTATCGGCTACAACTGCTGATGGGTGGGATTAGAGGCCTGCCATGGTGGTGAGGGGCGGCGAGGACCGTGAAAGCTAGAGTTTTTCAGAGGCTGCCGGGAAAAAGGCCCCTCGGGTGGCGGGGTGCGAGGACCAGGCGCGTCATTCAATTCTCTTCCCTATCAACTTGGCTCCCGTTGGCGGGATTGGAGGCCTACTGTTTGTTACAGGGCTAAAATCGTCAGGGGAAGAGCTGACGAAACAATGCTGGTTTGGATGCAGGGGGTAGTGTTGGAATCGGCAGCGCGGACAAAATCGGCAAAGTCGACAAAAAAGACTGTTGGTCTGGACATCGGGGCAGCGGCAGCCATGCCGACAGGGGGGGAAATCGGCAGCACAGATTTGTGCAGCTGCAGGTTCGTCGGGGAAATCGGCAGCGCAGATTTTTCGATGAACATGGGCTGGAAGATGGACTGTCCAGGCCAGGCAGGGAAATTCGTCAAGGGGACACGCTGACGAAACAGCGCTGGTTCAGGCACGGCGGGCAGTGTTGGAATCGGCAGCGCCGACGAAATCGGCAAAGTCGGCAGAATCGGCAGCGGGTGCTGGCGATGAGTCTGGACGATTTATAGTCCAGGGCTTGATGGAAAAGACTGTTGGTCCAGACAATGGGGCAGTGGCAGCGCGGATTTGTGCAGCTGCAGGTTCGTCGGGGAAAATCGGCAGCGCAGATTTTTCGACGAACAGGGGCTGGGCGCTGGACTGGCCGGGCCAGGCAGGAAAATTCGTCAGGGGGGCACGCTGACGAAAACAGGGGCTGCGGAGTGGAAAATCGGCAGCGCAGATTTTTCGACGAACAGGGGCTGGACCGGCCGGGCCAGGCAGGAAAATTCGTCAGGGGGGCACGCTGACGAAAAGAGGGGCTGCCGCGTGGAAAATCGGCAGCGCAGATTTTTCGACGAACAGGGGCTGGACGCTGGACTGGGCCAGGCAGGAAAATTCGTCAGGGGGCACGCTGACGAAAAGAGGGGCTGCCGCGTGGAAAATCGGCAGCGCAGATTTTTCGACGAACATTCGTCAGGGGGGCACGCTGACGAAAAGAGGGGCTGCCGCGTGGAAAATCGGCAGCGCAGATTTTTCGACGAACATTCGTCAGGGGGGCACGCTGAGGAAAACAGGGGCTGCCGCGTGGAAAATCGGCAGCGCAGATTTTTCGACGAACAGGGGCTGGATGCTGGACCGGCCGGGCCAGGCAGGAAAATTCGTCAGGGGGGCACGCTGACGAAAAGAGGGGCTGCCGCGTGGAAAATCGGCAGCGCAGATTTTTCGACGAACAGGGGCTGGACTGGCCGGGCCAGGCAGGAAAATTCGTCAGGGGGGCACGCTGACGAAAAGAGGGGCTGCCGCGTGGAAAATCGGCAGCGCAGATTTTTCGACGAACAGGGGCTGGACGCTGGACTGGGCCAGGCAGGAAAATTCGTCAGGGGGCACGCTGACGAAAAGAGGGGCTGCCGCGTGGAAAATCGGCAGCGCAGATTTTTCGACGAACATTCGTCAGGGGGGCACGCTGACGAAAAGAGGGGCTGCCGCGTGGAAAATCGGCAGCGCAGATTTTTCGACGAACATTCGTCAGGGGGGCACGCTGAGGAAAACAGGGGCTGCCGCGTGGAAAATCGGCAGCGCAGATTTTTCGACGAACAGGGGCTGGATGCTGGACCGGCCGGGCCAGGCAGGAAAATTCGTCAGGGGGGCACGCTGACGAAAAGAGGGGCTGCCGCGTGGAAAATCGGCAGCGCAGATTTTTCGACGAACAGGGGCTGGACTGGCCGGGCCAGGCAGGAAAATTCGTCAGGGGGGCACGCTGACGAAAAGAGGGGCTGCCGCGTGGAAAATCGGCAGCGCAGATTTTTCGACGAACAGGGGCTGGACGCTGGACTGGGCCAGGCAGGAAAATTCGTCAGGGGGGCACGCTGACGAAAACAGGGGCTGCCGCGTGGAATGGCAGCCTACACGCAGATGCGAATTCGGCAGCGCACGATGGCTTGAGCAGGTCATGGGTTCGACTTGGCGCGATCTGAAACCTGGACGAGGGACTGTCGACGCTGGACGAGCCAGCGCGGTGGCCTGTCGTGCCCCGTTCAGGGGGGGCCTGCCGCGGAGACAGCCCTCGCGGGCTCGACAGCGCAGGCCAGCGTCCCCGACGTCGCTGGCCGCGGCAGGCGAGCTGCCGGGGTTCCCGCATTCCTACAAGAAAACGTCGTGCTTTCCACATGAAACCAATCCAGTAAAATCAGCCATATTTTTATGAGGCTGCCCACTGAATTTGGGGTCATTCCGGGCCGGTTCCTAGTTTTGCGGATTTACTCGATTTCTAATGGTAGGAAAATTAAAACAAATACTTCCCGACCTCGAAAAATTCTGGGAAAATTAATGAAGGTGGATTGGATTTTTGCCAACCTCTGTGCAAAATTTCAGCTCAAAATACCAAGAAATGAATTTTTTAGAGGGGGGGTGACAGCTGGGACCTAGTAGTGTCTCCCCCTGCCAGAGCTGCAATGACACTTATTGCTCTTTAGGGAGCCACCAGGCCGGCGCCCCTCAAAGACCACACGCGCGCGCGCGCCCGCCCGCGCTGGGCGCTGGGGCGCTGGGGCCTGAGGGCCTGGGGCCCTTGGGCGCTTGGGCGCGCGCGCGCGGCCCCCGCAGCCATGCCGCGCTGCGCGACGCGCGGACAGCCCCTGCTGGCTTGCTCTCTCGCCCGCGGGGGGGCTGCCTTCGGGCCCTGGCCCCCCGCGTTCTGGCCTGCCCCCTGCGTGGGAGAGGCTAGGCGCTGCAGGGGCCAGCCCGACGTCGCTGGCCGCGGCAGGCGACAGCCCGACATCGCTGGCCGCGGCAGGGGCCAGCCCGACGTCGCTGGCCGCGGCAGGCGACAGCCCCTGCTGGCTTGCTC
>NC_084853.1:14023592-14026092 GCF_951802175.1 Populus nigra
GGGCTGGACGCTGGACTGGCCGGGCCATGCAGGAAAATTCATCGAGGGGACACGCTGACGAAACAGCGCTGGTTCAGGCACGGCGGGCAGTGGTGGAATCGGCAGCGCCGACGAAATCGGCAAAGTCGGCAGAATCGGCAGCGGGTGCTGGCGATGGGTCTGGACGGGCTGGATAGTCCAAGGCTCGACGAGAAAGACTGCTGGTTTAGACACTGGGGCAGTGGCAGCCCGCGGGACAGTGTCGGCAGATTCGGCAGCGCAGATTTGTGCGGCTGCAGGTTCGTCGGGGAAAATCGGCAGCGCAGATTTTGCGACGAACATGGGCTGGGCGATGGACTGTCCAGGCCAGGCAGGAAAATTTGTCGAGGGGACACGCTGACGAAACAGCGCTGGTTCAGGCACGGCGGGCAGTGTTGGAATCGGCAGCGCCGACGAAATCGGCAAAGTCGGCAGAATCGGCAGCGCAGATTTTTCGACGAACACGGGCTGGACGGTGGACTGTCCAGGCCAGGCAGGAAAATTCGTCGAGGGGACACGCTGACGAAACAGCGCTGGTTCAGACACGGTGGGCGCAGTGTTGGAATCGGCAGCGCCGAGAAAATCGGCAAAGTCGGCAGAATCGGCAGCAGGTGCTGGCGATGAGTCAGGACGGACTGGATAGTCCAAGGCTCGATGAGAAAGACCGCTGGTTTAGACACTGGGGCAGTGGCAGCCCGCGGGGCAGTGTCGGCAGATTCGGCAGCAGTGTCTGCCGATTCGGCAGCGTTGGCTTGTTGGCGCGGGGGGCCGATTCGAGTGGGGACTTGGGCAGCGGGCAGTGAAAGCAAGAGTTTCCCCGATGCTGCCGGGAAAAACGCTCCCCGGGATGGCCGGGTGAGATGACCCGGCGGCCCGCGACGGGTCATTCAATTCCATGCCCCGTCAACATAACTCCCGATGTACTGTTTGCTTTTTCGGAAGAAGAGATCCATCCCCCCATCCTCGGCCAGCCAAAAACGCTCCAATTAATGGCCGGGTGAGATGACCCGGAGGCCCGCGACGCGTCATTCAAATCACTGCCCTATCGGCTACAACTGCTGATGGGTGGGATTAGAGGCCTGCCATGGTGGTGAGGGGCGGCGAGGACCGTGAAAGCTAGAGTTTTTCAGAGGCTGCCGGGAAAAAGGCCCCTCGGGTGGCGGGGTGCGAGGACCAGGCGCGTCATTCAATTCTCTTCCCTATCAACTTGGCTCCCGTTGGCGGGATTGGAGGCCTACTGTTTGTTACAGGGCTAAAATCGTCAGGGGAAGAGCTGACGAAACAATGCTGGTTTGGATGCAGGGGGTAGTGTTGGAATCGGCAGCGCGGACAAAATCGGCAAAGTCGACAAAAAAGACTGTTGGTCTGGACATCGGGGCAGCGGCAGCCATGCCGACAGGGGGGGAAATCGGCAGCACAGATTTGTGCAGCTGCAGGTTCGTCGGGGAAATCGGCAGCGCAGATTTTTCGATGAACATGGGCTGGAAGATGGACTGTCCAGGCCAGGCAGGGAAATTCGTCAAGGGGACACGCTGACGAAACAGCGCTGGTTCAGGCACGGCGGGCAGTGTTGGAATCGGCAGCGCCGACGAAATCGGCAAAGTCGGCAGAATCGGCAGCGGGTGCTGGCGATGAGTCTGGACGATTTATAGTCCAGGGCTTGATGGAAAAGACTGTTGGTCCAGACAATGGGGCAGTGGCAGCGCGGATTTGTGCAGCTGCAGGTTCGTCGGGGAAAATCGGCAGCGCAGATTTTTCGACGAACAGGGGCTGGGCGCTGGACTGGCCGGGCCAGGCAGGAAAATTCGTCAGGGGGGCACGCTGACGAAAACAGGGGCTGCGGAGTGGAAAATCGGCAGCGCAGATTTTTCGACGAACAGGGGCTGGACCGGCCGGGCCAGGCAGGAAAATTCGTCAGGGGGGCACGCTGACGAAAAGAGGGGCTGCCGCGTGGAAAATCGGCAGCGCAGATTTTTCGACGAACAGGGGCTGGACGCTGGACTGGGCCAGGCAGGAAAATTCGTCAGGGGGCACGCTGACGAAAAGAGGGGCTGCCGCGTGGAAAATCGGCAGCGCAGATTTTTCGACGAACATTCGTCAGGGGGGCACGCTGACGAAAAGAGGGGCTGCCGCGTGGAAAATCGGCAGCGCAGATTTTTCGACGAACATTCGTCAGGGGGGCACGCTGAGGAAAACAGGGGCTGCCGCGTGGAAAATCGGCAGCGCAGATTTTTCGACGAACAGGGGCTGGATGCTGGACCGGCCGGGCCAGGCAGGAAAATTCGTCAGGGGGGCACGCTGACGAAAAGAGGGGCTGCCGCGTGGAAAATCGGCAGCGCAGATTTTTCGACGAACAGGGGCTGGACTGGCCGGGCCAGGCAGGAAAATTCGTCAGGGGGGCACGCTGACGAAAAGAGGGGCTGCCGCGTGGAAAATCGGCAGCGCAGATTTTTCGACGAACAGGGGCTGGACGCTGGACTGG
>NC_084853.1:14036092-14038592 GCF_951802175.1 Populus nigra
GTTGGCAGATTCGGCAGCGCAGATTTGTGCGGCTGCAGGTTCGTCGGGGAAAATCGGCAGCGCAGATTTTTCGACGAGCATGGGCTGGACGATGGACTGTCCAGGCCAGGCAGGAAAATTTGTCGAGGGGACACGCTGACGAAACAGCGCTGGTTCAGGCACGGCGGGCAGTGTTGGAATCGGCAGCGCCGACGAAATCGGCAAAGTCGGCAGAATCGGCAGCGCAGATTTTTCGACGAACATGGGCTGGACGCTGGACTGGCCGGGCCATGCAGGAAAATTCATCGAGGGGACACGCTGACGAAACAGCGCTGGTTCAGGCACGGCGGGCAGTGGTGGAATCGGCAGCGCCGACGAAATCGGCAAAGTCGGCAGAATCGGCAGCGGGTGCTGGCGATGGGTCTGGACGGGCTGGATAGTCCAAGGCTCGACGAGAAAGACTGCTGGTTTAGACACTGGGGCAGTGGCAGCCCGCGGGACAGTGTCGGCAGATTCGGCAGCGCAGATTTGTGCGGCTGCAGGTTCGTCGGGGAAAATCGGCAGCGCAGATTTTGCGACGAACATGGGCTGGGCGATGGACTGTCCAGGCCAGGCAGGAAAATTTGTCGAGGGGACACGCTGACGAAACAGCGCTGGTTCAGGCACGGCGGGCAGTGTTGGAATCGGCAGCGCCGACGAAATCGGCAAAGTCGGCAGAATCGGCAGCGCAGATTTTTCGACGAACACGGGCTGGACGGTGGACTGTCCAGGCCAGGCAGGAAAATTTGTCGAGGGGACACGCTGACGAAACAGCGCTGGTTCAGGCACGGCGGGCAGTGTTGGAATCGGCAGCGCCGACGAAATCGGCAAAGTCGGCAGAATCGGCAGCGCAGATTTTTCGACGAACATGGGCTGGACGCTGGACTGGCCGGGCCATGCAGGAAAATTCATCGAGGGGACACGCTGACGAAACAGCGCTGGTTCAGGCACGGCGGGCAGTGGTGGAATCGGCAGCGCCGACGAAATCGGCAAAGTCGGCAGAATCGGCAGCGGGTGCTGGCGATGGGTCTGGACGGGCTGGATAGTCCAAGGCTCGACGAGAAAGACTGCTGGTTTAGACACTGGGGCAGTGGCAGCCCGCGGGACAGTGTCGGCAGATTCGGCAGCGCAGATTTGTGCGGCTGCAGGTTCGTCGTGGAAAATCGGCAGCGCAGATTTTGCGACGAACATGGGCTGGGCGATGGACTGTCCAGGCCAGGCAGGAAAATTTGTCGAGGGGACACGCTGACGAAACAGCGCTGGTTCAGGCACGGCGGGCAGTGTTGGAATCGGCAGCGCCGACGAAATCGGCAAAGTCGGCAGAATCGGCAGCGCAGATTTTTCGACGAACACGGGCTGGACGGTGGACTGTCCAGGCCAGGCAGGAAAATTCGTCGAGGGGACACGCTGACGAAACAGCGCTGGTTCAGACACGGTGGGCGCAGTGTTGGAATCGGCAGCGCCGAGAAAATCGGCAAAGTCGGCAGAATCGGCAGCAGGTGCTGGCGATGAGTCAGGACGGACTGGATAGTCCAAGGCTCGATGAGAAAGACCGCTGGTTTAGACACTGGGGCAGTGGCAGCCCGCGGGGCAGTGTCGGCAGATTCGGCAGCAGTGTCTGCCGATTCGGCAGCGTTGGCTTGTTGGCGCGGGGGGCCGATTCGAGTGGGGACTTGGGCAGCGGGCAGTGAAAGCAAGAGTTTCCCCGATGCTGCCGGGAAAAACGCTCCCCGGGATGGCCGGGTGAGATGACCCGGCGGCCCGCGACGGGTCATTCAATTCCATGCCCCGTCAACATAACTCCCGATGTACTGTTTGCTTTTTCGGAAGAAGAGATCCATCCCCCCATCCTCGGCCAGCCAAAAACGCTCCAATTAATGGCCGGGTGAGATGACCCGGAGGCCCGCGACGCGTCATTCAAATCACTGCCCTATCGGCTACAACTGCTGATGGGTGGGATTAGAGGCCTGCCATGGTGGTGAGGGGCGGCGAGGACCGTGAAAGCTAGAGTTTTTCAGAGGCTGCCGGGAAAAAGGCCCCTCGGGTGGCGGGGTGCGAGGACCAGGCGCGTCATTCAATTCTCTTCCCTATCAACTTGGCTCCCGTTGGCGGGATTGGAGGCCTACTGTTTGTTACAGGGCTAAAATCGTCAGGGGAAGAGCTGACGAAACAATGCTGGTTTGGATGCAGGGGGTAGTGTTGGAATCGGCAGCGCGGACAAAATCGGCAAAGTCGACAAAAAAGACTGTTGGTCTGGACATCGGGGCAGCGGCAGCCATGCCGACAGGGGGGGAAATCGGCAGCACAGATTTGTGCAGCTGCAGGTTCGTCGGGGAAATCGGCAGCGCAGATTTTTCGATGAACATGGGCTGGAAGATGGACTGTCCAGGCCAGGCAGGGAAATTCGTCAAGGGGACACGCTGACGAAACAGCGCTGGTTCAGGCACGGCGGGCAGTGTTGGAATCGGCAGCGCCGACGAAA
>NC_084853.1:14048592-14053592 GCF_951802175.1 Populus nigra
GACTGTGAGTCTGCACGATTTATGGTCCAGGGCTTGACGGAAAAGACTGTTGGTCCAGACAAGGGGGCAGCGGCAGCCATGCCAACAGGGGGGAATCGGCAGCGCAGATTTTTCGACGAACATGGGCTGGACGCTGGACTGGCCGGGCCATGCAGGAAAATTCATCGAGGGGACACGCTGAAGAAACAGCGCTGGTTTAGACACGGTGGGCGCAGTGTTGGAATCGGCAGCGCCGATGAAACCGGCAAAGTCGGCAGAATTGGCAGCGGGTGCTGGCGATGGGTCTGGACGGGCTGGATAGTCCAAGGCTCGACGAGAAAGACCGCAGGTTGAGACACTGGGGCAGTGGCAGCCCGCGGGACAGTGTTGGCAGATTCGGCAGCGCAGATTTGTGCGGCTGCAGGTTCGTCGGGGAAAATCGGCAGCGCAGATTTTTCGACGAGCATGGGCTGGACGATGGACTGTCCAGGCCAGGCAGGAAAATTTGTCGAGGGGACACGCTGACGAAACAGCGCTGGTTCAGGCACGGCGGGCAGTGTTGGAATCGGCAGCGCCGACGAAATCGGCAAAGTCGGCAGAATCGGCAGCGCAGATTTTTCGACGAACATGGGCTGGACGCTGGACTGGCCGGGCCATGCAGGAAAATTCATCGAGGGGACACGCTGACGAAACAGCGCTGGTTCAGGCACGGCGGGCAGTGGTGGAATCGGCAGCGCCGACGAAATCGGCAAAGTCGGCAGAATCGGCAGCGGGTGCTGGCGATGGGTCTGGACGGGCTGGATAGTCCAAGGCTCGACGAGAAAGACTGCTGGTTTAGACACTGGGGCAGTGGCAGCCCGCGGGACAGTGTCGGCAGATTCGGCAGCGCAGATTTGTGCGGCTGCAGGTTCGTCGGGGAAAATCGGCAGCGCAGATTTTGCGACGAACATGGGCTGGGCGATGGACTGTCCAGGCCAGGCAGGAAAATTTGTCGAGGGGACACGCTGACGAAACAGCGCTGGTTCAGGCACGGCGGGCAGTGTTGGAATCGGCAGCGCCGACGAAATCGGCAAAGTCGGCAGAATCGGCAGCGCAGATTTTTCGACGAACACGGGCTGGACGGTGGACTGTCCAGGCCAGGCAGGAAAATTTGTCGAGGGGACACGCTGACGAAACAGCGCTGGTTCAGGCACGGCGGGCAGTGTTGGAATCGGCAGCGCCGACGAAATCGGCAAAGTCGGCAGAATCGGCAGCGCAGATTTTTCGACGAACATGGGCTGGACGCTGGACTGGCCGGGCCATGCAGGAAAATTCATCGAGGGGACACGCTGACGAAACAGCGCTGGTTCAGGCACGGCGGGCAGTGGTGGAATCGGCAGCGCCGACGAAATCGGCAAAGTCGGCAGAATCGGCAGCGGGTGCTGGCGATGGGTCTGGACGGGCTGGATAGTCCAAGGCTCGACGAGAAAGACTGCTGGTTTAGACACTGGGGCAGTGGCAGCCCGCGGGACAGTGTCGGCAGATTCGGCAGCGCAGATTTGTGCGGCTGCAGGTTCGTCGGGGAAAATCGGCAGCGCAGATTTTGCGACGAACATGGGCTGGGCGATGGACTGTCCAGGCCAGGCAGGAAAATTTGTCGAGGGGACACGCTGACGAAACAGCGCTGGTTCAGGCACGGCGGGCAGTGTTGGAATCGGCAGCGCCGACGAAATCGGCAAAGTCGGCAGAATCGGCAGCGCAGATTTTTCGACGAACACGGGCTGGACGGTGGACTGTCCAGGCCAGGCAGGAAAATTCGTCGAGGGGACACGCTGACGAAACAGCGCTGGTTCAGACACGGTGGGCGCAGTGTTGGAATCGGCAGCGCCGAGAAAATCGGCAAAGTCGGCAGAATCGGCAGCAGGTGCTGGCGATGAGTCAGGACGGACTGGATAGTCCAAGGCTCGATGAGAAAGACCGCTGGTTTAGACACTGGGGCAGTGGCAGCCCGCGGGGCAGTGTCGGCAGATTCGGCAGCAGTGTCTGCCGATTCGGCAGCGTTGGCTTGTTGGCGCGGGGGGCCGATTCGAGTGGGGACTTGGGCAGCGGGCAGTGAAAGCAAGAGTTTCCCCGATGCTGCCGGGAAAAACGCTCCCCGGGATGGCCGGGTGAGATGACCCGGCGGCCCGCGACGGGTCATTCAATTCCATGCCCCGTCAACATAACTCCCGATGTACTGTTTGCTTTTTCGGAAGAAGAGATCCATCCCCCCATCCTCGGCCAGCCAAAAACGCTCCAATTAATGGCCGGGTGAGATGACCCGGAGGCCCGCGACGCGTCATTCAAATCACTGCCCTATCGGCTACAACTGCTGATGGGTGGGATTAGAGGCCTGCCATGGTGGTGAGGGGCGGCGAGGACCGTGAAAGCTAGAGTTTTTCAGAGGCTGCCGGGAAAAAGGCCCCTCGGGTGGCGGGGTGCGAGGACCAGGCGCGTCATTCAATTCTCTTCCCTATCAACTTGGCTCCCGTTGGCGGGATTGGAGGCCTACTGTTTGTTACAGGGCTAAAATCGTCAGGGGAAGAGCTGACGAAACAATGCTGGTTTGGATGCAGGGGGTAGTGTTGGAATCGGCAGCGCGGACAAAATCGGCAAAGTCGACAAAAAAGACTGTTGGTCTGGACATCGGGGCAGCGGCAGCCATGCCGACAGGGGGGGAAATCGGCAGCACAGATTTGTGCAGCTGCAGGTTCGTCGGGGAAATCGGCAGCGCAGATTTTTCGATGAACATGGGCTGGAAGATGGACTGTCCAGGCCAGGCAGGGAAATTCGTCAAGGGGACACGCTGACGAAACAGCGCTGGTTCAGGCACGGCGGGCAGTGTTGGAATCGGCAGCGCCGACGAAATCGGCAAAGTCGGCAGAATCGGCAGCGGGTGCTGGCGATGAGTCTGGACGATTTATAGTCCAGGGCTTGATGGAAAAGACTGTTGGTCCAGACAATGGGGCAGTGGCAGCGCGGATTTGTGCAGCTGCAGGTTCGTCGGGGAAAATCGGCAGCGCAGATTTTTCGACGAACAGGGGCTGGGCGCTGGACTGGCCGGGCCAGGCAGGAAAATTCGTCAGGGGGGCACGCTGACGAAAACAGGGGCTGCGGAGTGGAAAATCGGCAGCGCAGATTTTTCGACGAACAGGGGCTGGACCGGCCGGGCCAGGCAGGAAAATTCGTCAGGGGGGCACGCTGACGAAAAGAGGGGCTGCCGCGTGGAAAATCGGCAGCGCAGATTTTTCGACGAACAGGGGCTGGACGCTGGACTGGGCCAGGCAGGAAAATTCGTCAGGGGGCACGCTGACGAAAAGAGGGGCTGCCGCGTGGAAAATCGGCAGCGCAGATTTTTCGACGAACATTCGTCAGGGGGGCACGCTGACGAAAAGAGGGGCTGCCGCGTGGAAAATCGGCAGCGCAGATTTTTCGACGAACATTCGTCAGGGGGGCACGCTGAGGAAAACAGGGGCTGCCGCGTGGAAAATCGGCAGCGCAGATTTTTCGACGAACAGGGGCTGGATGCTGGACCGGCCGGGCCAGGCAGGAAAATTCGTCAGGGGGGCACGCTGACGAAAAGAGGGGCTGCCGCGTGGAAAATCGGCAGCGCAGATTTTTCGACGAACAGGGGCTGGACTGGCCGGGCCAGGCAGGAAAATTCGTCAGGGGGGCACGCTGACGAAAAGAGGGGCTGCCGCGTGGAAAATCGGCAGCGCAGATTTTTCGACGAACAGGGGCTGGACGCTGGACTGGGCCAGGCAGGAAAATTCGTCAGGGGGGCACGCTGACGAAAACAGGGGCTGCCGCGTGGAATGGCAGCCTACACGCAGATGCGAATTCGGCAGCGCACGATGGCTTGAGCAGGTCATGGGTTCGACTTGGCGCGATCTGAAACCTGGACGAGGGACTGTCGACGCTGGACGAGCCAGCGCGGTGGCCTGTCGTGCCCCGTTCAGGGGGGGCCTGCCGCGGAGACAGCCCTCGCGGGCTCGACAGCGCAGGCCAGCGTCCCCGACGTCGCTGGCCGCGGCAGGCGAGCTGCCGGGGTTCCCGCATTCCTACAAGAAAACGTCGTGCTTTCCACATGAAACCAATCCAGTAAAATCAGCCATATTTTTATGAGGCTGCCCACTGAATTTGGGGTCATTCCGGGCCGGTTCCTAGTTTTGCGGATTTACTCGATTTCTAATGGTAGGAAAATTAAAACAAATACTTCCCGACCTCGAAAAATTCTGGGAAAATTAATGAAGGTGGATTGGATTTTTGCCAACCTCTGTGCAAAATTTCAGCTCAAAATACCAAGAAATGAATTTTTTAGAGGGGGGGTGACAGCTGGGACCTAGTAGTGTCTCCCCCTGCCAGAGCTGCAATGACACTTATTGCTCTTTAGGGAGCCACCAGGCCGGCGCCCCTCAAAGACCACACGCGCGCGCGCGCCCGCCCGCGCTGGGCGCTGGGGCGCTGGGGCCTGAGGGCCTGGGGCCCTTGGGGGCCCTTGGGCGCTTGGGCGCGCGCGCGCGGCCCCCGCAGCCATGCCGCGCTGCGCGACGCGCGGACAGCCCCTGCTGGCTTGCTCTCTCGCCCGCGGGGGGGCTACCTTCGGGCCCTGGCCCCCCGCGCTCTGGCCTGCCCCCCGCGTGGGAGAGGCTAGGCGCTGCAGGGGCCAGCCCGACGTCGCTGGCCGCGGCAGGCGAGCCGCCGGGGTTCCCGCATTCCTACAACAAAACGTCGTGCTTTCCACATGAAATCAATCCAGTAAAATCAGCCATATTTTTATGAGGCTGCCCACTGAATTTGGGGTCATTCCGAGCCGGTTCCTATTTTTTCCGATTTCCTCGATTTTTAATGGTAGGAAAATAAAAAAAAATACTTCCCGACCTCGAAAAATTCTGGAAAAATTAATAAAGTTGGATTGGATTTTTGCCAACCTCTGTGCAAAATTTCAGCTCAAAATACCAAGAAATGAATTTTTTAGAGGGGGGGTGACAGCTGGGACCTAG
>NC_084853.1:14063592-14066092 GCF_951802175.1 Populus nigra
GACACGGTGGGCGCAGTGTTGGAATCGGCAGCGCCGAGAAAATCGGCAAAGTCGGCAGAATCGGCAGCAGGTGCTGGCGATGAGTCAGGACGGACTGGATAGTCCAAGGCTCGATGAGAAAGACCGCTGGTTTAGACACTGGGGCAGTGGCAGCCCGCGGGGCAGTGTCGGCAGATTCGGCAGCAGTGTCTGCCGATTCGGCAGCGTTGGCTTGTTGGCGCGGGGGGCCGATTCGAGTGGGGACTTGGGCAGCGGGCAGTGAAAGCAAGAGTTTCCCCGATGCTGCCGGGAAAAACGCTCCCCGGGATGGCCGGGTGAGATGACCCGGCGGCCCGCGACGGGTCATTCAATTCCATGCCCCGTCAACATAACTCCCGATGTACTGTTTGCTTTTTCGGAAGAAGAGATCCATCCCCCCATCCTCGGCCAGCCAAAAACGCTCCAATTAATGGCCGGGTGAGATGACCCGGAGGCCCGCGACGCGTCATTCAAATCACTGCCCTATCGGCTACAACTGCTGATGGGTGGGATTAGAGGCCTGCCATGGTGGTGAGGGGCGGCGAGGACCGTGAAAGCTAGAGTTTTTCAGAGGCTGCCGGGAAAAAGGCCCCTCGGGTGGCGGGGTGCGAGGACCAGGCGCGTCATTCAATTCTCTTCCCTATCAACTTGGCTCCCGTTGGCGGGATTGGAGGCCTACTGTTTGTTACAGGGCTAAAATCGTCAGGGGAAGAGCTGACGAAACAATGCTGGTTTGGATGCAGGGGGTAGTGTTGGAATCGGCAGCGCGGACAAAATCGGCAAAGTCGACAAAAAAGACTGTTGGTCTGGACATCGGGGCAGCGGCAGCCATGCCGACAGGGGGGGAAATCGGCAGCACAGATTTGTGCAGCTGCAGGTTCGTCGGGGAAATCGGCAGCGCAGATTTTTCGATGAACATGGGCTGGAAGATGGACTGTCCAGGCCAGGCAGGGAAATTCGTCAAGGGGACACGCTGACGAAACAGCGCTGGTTCAGGCACGGCGGGCAGTGTTGGAATCGGCAGCGCCGACGAAATCGGCAAAGTCGGCAGAATCGGCAGCGGGTGCTGGCGATGAGTCTGGACGATTTATAGTCCAGGGCTTGATGGAAAAGACTGTTGGTCCAGACAATGGGGCAGTGGCAGCGCGGATTTGTGCAGCTGCAGGTTCGTCGGGGAAAATCGGCAGCGCAGATTTTTCGACGAACAGGGGCTGGGCGCTGGACTGGCCGGGCCAGGCAGGAAAATTCGTCAGGGGGGCACGCTGACGAAAACAGGGGCTGCGGAGTGGAAAATCGGCAGCGCAGATTTTTCGACGAACAGGGGCTGGACCGGCCGGGCCAGGCAGGAAAATTCGTCAGGGGGGCACGCTGACGAAAAGAGGGGCTGCCGCGTGGAAAATCGGCAGCGCAGATTTTTCGACGAACAGGGGCTGGACGCTGGACTGGGCCAGGCAGGAAAATTCGTCAGGGGGCACGCTGACGAAAAGAGGGGCTGCCGCGTGGAAAATCGGCAGCGCAGATTTTTCGACGAACATTCGTCAGGGGGGCACGCTGACGAAAAGAGGGGCTGCCGCGTGGAAAATCGGCAGCGCAGATTTTTCGACGAACATTCGTCAGGGGGGCACGCTGAGGAAAACAGGGGCTGCCGCGTGGAAAATCGGCAGCGCAGATTTTTCGACGAACAGGGGCTGGATGCTGGACCGGCCGGGCCAGGCAGGAAAATTCGTCAGGGGGGCACGCTGACGAAAAGAGGGGCTGCCGCGTGGAAAATCGGCAGCGCAGATTTTTCGACGAACAGGGGCTGGACTGGCCGGGCCAGGCAGGAAAATTCGTCAGGGGGGCACGCTGACGAAAAGAGGGGCTGCCGCGTGGAAAATCGGCAGCGCAGATTTTTCGACGAACAGGGGCTGGACGCTGGACTGGGCCAGGCAGGAAAATTCGTCAGGGGGGCACGCTGACGAAAACAGGGGCTGCCGCGTGGAATGGCAGCCTACACGCAGATGCGAATTCGGCAGCGCACGATGGCTTGAGCAGGTCATGGGTTCGACTTGGCGCGATCTGAAACCTGGACGAGGGACTGTCGACGCTGGACGAGCCAGCGCGGTGGCCTGTCGTGCCCCGTTCAGGGGGGGCCTGCCGCGGAGACAGCCCTCGCGGGCTCGACAGCGCAGGCCAGCGTCCCCGACGTCGCTGGCCGCGGCAGGCGAGCTGCCGGGGTTCCCGCATTCCTACAAGAAAACGTCGTGCTTTCCACATGAAACCAATCCAGTAAAATCAGCCATATTTTTATGAGGCTGCCCACTGAATTTGGGGTCATTCCGGGCCGGTTCCTAGTTTTGCGGATTTACTCGATTTCTAATGGTAGGAAAATTAAAACAAATACTTCCCGACCTCGAAAAATTCTGGGAAAATTAATGAAGGTGGATTGGATTTTTGCCAACCTCTGTGCAAAATTTCAGCTCAAAATACCAAGAAATGAATT
>NC_084853.1:14076092-14078592 GCF_951802175.1 Populus nigra
CAGGAAAATTTGTCGAGGGGACACGCTGACGAAACAGCGCTGGTTCAGGCACGGCGGGCAGTGTTGGAATCGGCAGCGCCGACGAAATCGGCAAAGTCGGCAGAATCGGCAGCGCAGATTTTTCGACGAACATGGGCTGGACGCTGGACTGGCCGGGCCATGCAGGAAAATTCATCGAGGGGACACGCTGACGAAACAGCGCTGGTTCAGGCACGGCGGGCAGTGGTGGAATCGGCAGCGCCGACGAAATCGGCAAAGTCGGCAGAATCGGCAGCGGGTGCTGGCGATGGGTCTGGACGGGCTGGATAGTCCAAGGCTCGACGAGAAAGACTGCTGGTTTAGACACTGGGGCAGTGGCAGCCCGCGGGACAGTGTCGGCAGATTCGGCAGCGCAGATTTGTGCGGCTGCAGGTTCGTCGGGGAAAATCGGCAGCGCAGATTTTGCGACGAACATGGGCTGGGCGATGGACTGTCCAGGCCAGGCAGGAAAATTTGTCGAGGGGACACGCTGACGAAACAGCGCTGGTTCAGGCACGGCGGGCAGTGTTGGAATCGGCAGCGCCGACGAAATCGGCAAAGTCGGCAGAATCGGCAGCGCAGATTTTTCGACGAACACGGGCTGGACGGTGGACTGTCCAGGCCAGGCAGGAAAATTCATCGAGGGGACACGCTGACGAAACAGCGCTGGTTCAGACACGGTGGGCGCAGTGTTGGAATCGGCAGCGCCGAGAAAATCGGCAAAGTCGGCAGAATCGGCAGCAGGTGCTGGCGATGAGTCAGGACGGACTGGATAGTCCAAGGCTCGATGAGAAAGACCGCTGGTTTAGACACTGGGGCAGTGGCAGCCCGCGGGGCAGTGTCGGCAGATTCGGCAGCAGTGTCTGCCGATTCGGCAGCGTTGGCTTGTTGGCGCGGGGGGCCGATTCGAGTGGGGACTTGGGCAGCGGGCAGTGAAAGCAAGAGTTTCCCCGATGCTGCCGGGAAAAACGCTCCCCGGGATGGCCGGGTGAGATGACCCGGCGGCCCGCGACGGGTCATTCAATTCCATGCCCCGTCAACATAACTCCCGATGTACTGTTTGCTTTTTCGGAAGAAGAGATCCATCCCCCCATCCTCGGCCAGCCAAAAACGCTCCAATTAATGGCCGGGTGAGATGACCCGGAGGCCCGCGACGCGTCATTCAAATCACTGCCCTATCGGCTACAACTGCTGATGGGTGGGATTAGAGGCCTGCCATGGTGGTGAGGGGCGGCGAGGACCGTGAAAGCTAGAGTTTTTCAGAGGCTGCCGGGAAAAAGGCCCCTCGGGTGGCGGGGTGCGAGGACCAGGCGCGTCATTCAATTCTCTTCCCTATCAACTTGGCTCCCGTTGGCGGGATTGGAGGCCTACTGTTTGTTACAGGGCTAAAATCGTCAGGGGAAGAGCTGACGAAACAATGCTGGTTTGGATGCAGGGGGTAGTGTTGGAATCGGCAGCGCGGACAAAATCGGCAAAGTCGACAAAAAAGACTGTTGGTCTGGACATCGGGGCAGCGGCAGCCATGCCGACAGGGGGGGAAATCGGCAGCACAGATTTGTGCAGCTGCAGGTTCGTCGGGGAAATCGGCAGCGCAGATTTTTCGATGAACATGGGCTGGAAGATGGACTGTCCAGGCCAGGCAGGGAAATTCGTCAAGGGGACACGCTGACGAAACAGCGCTGGTTCAGGCACGGCGGGCAGTGTTGGAATCGGCAGCGCCGACGAAATCGGCAAAGTCGGCAGAATCGGCAGCGGGTGCTGGCGATGAGTCTGGACGATTTATAGTCCAGGGCTTGATGGAAAAGACTGTTGGTCCAGACAATGGGGCAGTGGCAGCGCGGATTTGTGCAGCTGCAGGTTCGTCGGGGAAAATCGGCAGCGCAGATTTTTCGACGAACAGGGGCTGGGCGCTGGACTGGCCGGGCCAGGCAGGAAAATTCGTCAGGGGGGCACGCTGACGAAAACAGGGGCTGCGGAGTGGAAAATCGGCAGCGCAGATTTTTCGACGAACAGGGGCTGGACCGGCCGGGCCAGGCAGGAAAATTCGTCAGGGGGGCACGCTGACGAAAAGAGGGGCTGCCGCGTGGAAAATCGGCAGCGCAGATTTTTCGACGAACAGGGGCTGGACGCTGGACTGGGCCAGGCAGGAAAATTCGTCAGGGGGCACGCTGACGAAAAGAGGGGCTGCCGCGTGGAAAATCGGCAGCGCAGATTTTTCGACGAACATTCGTCAGGGGGGCACGCTGACGAAAAGAGGGGCTGCCGCGTGGAAAATCGGCAGCGCAGATTTTTCGACGAACATTCGTCAGGGGGGCACGCTGAGGAAAACAGGGGCTGCCGCGTGGAAAATCGGCAGCGCAGATTTTTCGACGAACAGGGGCTGGATGCTGGACCGGCCGGGCCAGGCAGGAAAATTCGTCAGGGGGGCACGCTGACGAAAAGAGGGGCTGCCGCGTGGAAAATCGGCAGCGCAGATTTTTCG
>NC_084853.1:14088592-14093592 GCF_951802175.1 Populus nigra
ATCGGCAGCGCAGATTTTTCGACGAACATGGGCTGGACGCTGGACTGGCCGGGCCATGCAGGAAAATTCATCGAGGGGACACGCTGAAGAAACAGCGCTGGTTTAGACACGGTGGGCGCAGTGTTGGAATCGGCAGCGCCGATGAAACCGGCAAAGTCGGCAGAATTGGCAGCGGGTGCTGGCGATGGGTCTGGACGGGCTGGATAGTCCAAGGCTCGACGAGAAAGACCGCAGGTTGAGACACTGGGGCAGTGGCAGCCCGCGGGACAGTGTTGGCAGATTCGGCAGCGCAGATTTGTGCGGCTGCAGGTTCGTCGGGGAAAATCGGCAGCGCAGATTTTTCGACGAGCATGGGCTGGACGATGGACTGTCCAGGCCAGGCAGGAAAATTTGTCGAGGGGACACGCTGACGAAACAGCGCTGGTTCAGGCACGGCGGGCAGTGTTGGAATCGGCAGCGCCGACGAAATCGGCAAAGTCGGCAGAATCGGCAGCGCAGATTTTTCGACGAACATGGGCTGGACGCTGGACTGGCCGGGCCATGCAGGAAAATTCATCGAGGGGACACGCTGACGAAACAGCGCTGGTTCAGGCACGGCGGGCAGTGGTGGAATCGGCAGCGCCGACGAAATCGGCAAAGTCGGCAGAATCGGCAGCGGGTGCTGGCGATGGGTCTGGACGGGCTGGATAGTCCAAGGCTCGACGAGAAAGACTGCTGGTTTAGACACTGGGGCAGTGGCAGCCCGCGGGACAGTGTCGGCAGATTCGGCAGCGCAGATTTGTGCGGCTGCAGGTTCGTCGGGGAAAATCGGCAGCGCAGATTTTGCGACGAACATGGGCTGGGCGATGGACTGTCCAGGCCAGGCAGGAAAATTTGTCGAGGGGACACGCTGACGAAACAGCGCTGGTTCAGGCACGGCGGGCAGTGTTGGAATCGGCAGCGCCGACGAAATCGGCAAAGTCGGCAGAATCGGCAGCGCAGATTTTTCGACGAACACGGGCTGGACGGTGGACTGTCCAGGCCAGGCAGGAAAATTTGTCGAGGGGACACGCTGACGAAACAGCGCTGGTTCAGGCACGGCGGGCAGTGTTGGAATCGGCAGCGCCGACGAAATCGGCAAAGTCGGCAGAATCGGCAGCGCAGATTTTTCGACGAACATGGGCTGGACGCTGGACTGGCCGGGCCATGCAGGAAAATTCATCGAGGGGACACGCTGACGAAACAGCGCTGGTTCAGGCACGGCGGGCAGTGGTGGAATCGGCAGCGCCGACGAAATCGGCAAAGTCGGCAGAATCGGCAGCGGGTGCTGGCGATGGGTCTGGACGGGCTGGATAGTCCAAGGCTCGACGAGAAAGACTGCTGGTTTAGACACTGGGGCAGTGGCAGCCCGCGGGACAGTGTCGGCAGATTCGGCAGCGCAGATTTGTGCGGCTGCAGGTTCGTCGGGGAAAATCGGCAGCGCAGATTTTGCGACGAACATGGGCTGGGCGATGGACTGTCCAGGCCAGGCAGGAAAATTTGTCGAGGGGACACGCTGACGAAACAGCGCTGGTTCAGGCACGGCGGGCAGTGTTGGAATCGGCAGCGCCGACGAAATCGGCAAAGTCGGCAGAATCGGCAGCGCAGATTTTTCGACGAACACGGGCTGGACGGTGGACTGTCCAGGCCAGGCAGGAAAATTCGTCGAGGGGACACGCTGACGAAACAGCGCTGGTTCAGACACGGTGGGCGCAGTGTTGGAATCGGCAGCGCCGAGAAAATCGGCAAAGTCGGCAGAATCGGCAGCAGGTGCTGGCGATGAGTCAGGACGGACTGGATAGTCCAAGGCTCGATGAGAAAGACCGCTGGTTTAGACACTGGGGCAGTGGCAGCCCGCGGGGCAGTGTCGGCAGATTCGGCAGCAGTGTCTGCCGATTCGGCAGCGTTGGCTTGTTGGCGCGGGGGGCCGATTCGAGTGGGGACTTGGGCAGCGGGCAGTGAAAGCAAGAGTTTCCCCGATGCTGCCGGGAAAAACGCTCCCCGGGATGGCCGGGTGAGATGACCCGGCGGCCCGCGACGGGTCATTCAATTCCATGCCCCGTCAACATAACTCCCGATGTACTGTTTGCTTTTTCGGAAGAAGAGATCCATCCCCCCATCCTCGGCCAGCCAAAAACGCTCCAATTAATGGCCGGGTGAGATGACCCGGAGGCCCGCGACGCGTCATTCAAATCACTGCCCTATCGGCTACAACTGCTGATGGGTGGGATTAGAGGCCTGCCATGGTGGTGAGGGGCGGCGAGGACCGTGAAAGCTAGAGTTTTTCAGAGGCTGCCGGGAAAAAGGCCCCTCGGGTGGCGGGGTGCGAGGACCAGGCGCGTCATTCAATTCTCTTCCCTATCAACTTGGCTCCCGTTGGCGGGATTGGAGGCCTACTGTTTGTTACAGGGCTAAAATCGTCAGGGGAAGAGCTGACGAAACAATGCTGGTTTGGATGCAGGGGGTAGTGTTGGAATCGGCAGCGCGGACAAAATCGGCAAAGTCGACAAAAAAGACTGTTGGTCTGGACATCGGGGCAGCGGCAGCCATGCCGACAGGGGGGGAAATCGGCAGCACAGATTTGTGCAGCTGCAGGTTCGTCGGGGAAATCGGCAGCGCAGATTTTTCGATGAACATGGGCTGGAAGATGGACTGTCCAGGCCAGGCAGGGAAATTCGTCAAGGGGACACGCTGACGAAACAGCGCTGGTTCAGGCACGGCGGGCAGTGTTGGAATCGGCAGCGCCGACGAAATCGGCAAAGTCGGCAGAATCGGCAGCGGGTGCTGGCGATGAGTCTGGACGATTTATAGTCCAGGGCTTGATGGAAAAGACTGTTGGTCCAGACAATGGGGCAGTGGCAGCGCGGATTTGTGCAGCTGCAGGTTCGTCGGGGAAAATCGGCAGCGCAGATTTTTCGACGAACAGGGGCTGGGCGCTGGACTGGCCGGGCCAGGCAGGAAAATTCGTCAGGGGGGCACGCTGACGAAAACAGGGGCTGCGGAGTGGAAAATCGGCAGCGCAGATTTTTCGACGAACAGGGGCTGGACCGGCCGGGCCAGGCAGGAAAATTCATCAGGGGGGCACGCTGACGAAAAGAGGGGCTGCCGCGTGGAAAATCGGCAGCGCAGATTTTTCGACGAACAGGGGCTGGACGCTGGACTGGGCCAGGCAGGAAAATTCGTCAGGGGGCACGCTGACGAAAAGAGGGGCTGCCGCGTGGAAAATCGGCAGCGCAGATTTTTCGACGAACATTCGTCAGGGGGGCACGCTGACGAAAAGAGGGGCTGCCGCGTGGAAAATCGGCAGCGCAGATTTTTCGACGAACATTCGTCAGGGGGGCACGCTGAGGAAAACAGGGGCTGCCGCGTGGAAAATCGGCAGCGCAGATTTTTCGACGAACAGGGGCTGGATGCTGGACCGGCCGGGCCAGGCAGGAAAATTCGTCAGGGGGGCACGCTGACGAAAAGAGGGGCTGCCGCGTGGAAAATCGGCAGCGCAGATTTTTCGACGAACAGGGGCTGGACTGGCCGGGCCAGGCAGGAAAATTCGTCAGGGGGGCACGCTGACGAAAAGAGGGGCTGCCGCGTGGAAAATCGGCAGCGCAGATTTTTCGACGAACAGGGGCTGGACGCTGGACTGGGCCAGGCAGGAAAATTCGTCAGGGGGGCACGCTGACGAAAACAGGGGCTGCCGCGTGGAATGGCAGCCTACACGCAGATGCGAATTCGGCAGCGCACGATGGCTTGAGCAGGTCATGGGTTCGACTTGGCGCGATCTGAAACCTGGACGAGGGACTGTCGACGCTGGACGAGCCAGCGCGGTGGCCTGTCGTGCCCCGTTCAGGGGGGGCCTGCCGCGGAGACAGCCCTCGCGGGCTCGACAGCGCAGGCCAGCGTCCCCGACGTCGCTGGCCGCGGCAGGCGAGCTGCCGGGGTTCCCGCATTCCTACAAGAAAACGTCGTGCTTTCCACATGAAACCAATCCAGTAAAATCAGCCATATTTTTATGAGGCTGCCCACTGAATTTGGGGTCATTCCGGGCCGGTTCCTAGTTTTGCGGATTTACTCGATTTCTAATGGTAGGAAAATTAAAACAAATACTTCCCGACCTCGAAAAATTCTGGGAAAATTAATGAAGGTGGATTGGATTTTTGCCAACCTCTGTGCAAAATTTCAGCTCAAAATACCAAGAAATGAATTTTTTAGAGGGGGGGTGACAGCTGGGACCTAGTAGTGTCTCCCCCTGCCAGAGCTGCAATGACACTTATTGCTCTTTAGGGAGCCACCAGGCCGGCGCCCCTCAAAGACCACACGCGCGCGCGCGCCCGCCCGCGCTGGGCGCTGGGGCGCTGGGGCCTGAGGGCCTGGGGCCCTTGGGGGCCCTTGGGCGCTTGGGCGCGCGCGCGCGGCCCCCGCAGCCATGCCGCGCTGCGCGACGCGCGGACAGCCCCTGCTGGCTTGCTCTCTCGCCCGCGGGGGGGCTGCCTTCGGGCCCTGGCCCCCCGCGCTCTGGCCTGCCCCCCGCGTGGGAGAGGCTAGGCGCTGCAGGGGCCAGCCCGACGTCGCTGGCCGCGGCAGGCGAGCCGCCGGGGTTCCCGCATTCCTACAACAAAACGTCGTGCTTTCCACATGAAATCAATCCAGTAAAATCAGCCATATTTTTATGAGGCTGCCCACTGAATTTGGGGTCATTCCGAGCCGGTTCCTATTTTTTCCGATTTCCTCGATTTTTAATGGTAGGAAAATAAAAAAAAATACTTCCCGACCTCGAAAAATTCTGGAAAAATTAATAAAGTTGGATTGGATTTTTGCCAACCTCTGTGCAAAATTTCAGCTCAAAATACCAAGAAATGAATTTTTTAGAGGGGGGGTGACAGCTGGGACCTAGTAGTGTCTCCCCCTGCCAGAGCTTCAATGACACTTATTGCTCTTTAGGGGGGTGCCCCCTGACTGGCCATGGGGCGCGCTGGCCTGGCGCCCAT
>NC_084853.1:14103592-14106092 GCF_951802175.1 Populus nigra
GACTGGATAGTCCAAGGCTCGATGAGAAAGACCGCTGGTTTAGACACTGGGGCAGTGGCAGCCCGCGGGGCAGTGTCGGCAGATTCGGCAGCAGTGTCTGCCGATTCGGCAGCGTTGGCTTGTTGGCGCGGGGGGCCGATTCGAGTGGGGACTTGGGCAGCGGGCAGTGAAAGCAAGAGTTTCCCCGATGCTGCCGGGAAAAACGCTCCCCGGGATGGCCGGGTGAGATGACCCGGCGGCCCGCGACGGGTCATTCAATTCCATGCCCCGTCAACATAACTCCCGATGTACTGTTTGCTTTTTCGGAAGAAGAGATCCATCCCCCCATCCTCGGCCAGCCAAAAACGCTCCAATTAATGGCCGGGTGAGATGACCCGGAGGCCCGCGACGCGTCATTCAAATCACTGCCCTATCGGCTACAACTGCTGATGGGTGGGATTAGAGGCCTGCCATGGTGGTGAGGGGCGGCGAGGACCGTGAAAGCTAGAGTTTTTCAGAGGCTGCCGGGAAAAAGGCCCCTCGGGTGGCGGGGTGCGAGGACCAGGCGCGTCATTCAATTCTCTTCCCTATCAACTTGGCTCCCGTTGGCGGGATTGGAGGCCTACTGTTTGTTACAGGGCTAAAATCGTCAGGGGAAGAGCTGACGAAACAATGCTGGTTTGGATGCAGGGGGTAGTGTTGGAATCGGCAGCGCGGACAAAATCGGCAAAGTCGACAAAAAAGACTGTTGGTCTGGACATCGGGGCAGCGGCAGCCATGCCGACAGGGGGGGAAATCGGCAGCACAGATTTGTGCAGCTGCAGGTTCGTCGGGGAAATCGGCAGCGCAGATTTTTCGATGAACATGGGCTGGAAGATGGACTGTCCAGGCCAGGCAGGGAAATTCGTCAAGGGGACACGCTGACGAAACAGCGCTGGTTCAGGCACGGCGGGCAGTGTTGGAATCGGCAGCGCCGACGAAATCGGCAAAGTCGGCAGAATCGGCAGCGGGTGCTGGCGATGAGTCTGGACGATTTATAGTCCAGGGCTTGATGGAAAAGACTGTTGGTCCAGACAATGGGGCAGTGGCAGCGCGGATTTGTGCAGCTGCAGGTTCGTCGGGGAAAATCGGCAGCGCAGATTTTTCGACGAACAGGGGCTGGGCGCTGGACTGGCCGGGCCAGGCAGGAAAATTCGTCAGGGGGGCACGCTGACGAAAACAGGGGCTGCGGAGTGGAAAATCGGCAGCGCAGATTTTTCGACGAACAGGGGCTGGACCGGCCGGGCCAGGCAGGAAAATTCGTCAGGGGGGCACGCTGACGAAAAGAGGGGCTGCCGCGTGGAAAATCGGCAGCGCAGATTTTTCGACGAACAGGGGCTGGACGCTGGACTGGGCCAGGCAGGAAAATTCGTCAGGGGGCACGCTGACGAAAAGAGGGGCTGCCGCGTGGAAAATCGGCAGCGCAGATTTTTCGACGAACATTCGTCAGGGGGGCACGCTGACGAAAAGAGGGGCTGCCGCGTGGAAAATCGGCAGCGCAGATTTTTCGACGAACATTCGTCAGGGGGGCACGCTGAGGAAAACAGGGGCTGCCGCGTGGAAAATCGGCAGCGCAGATTTTTCGACGAACAGGGGCTGGATGCTGGACCGGCCGGGCCAGGCAGGAAAATTCGTCAGGGGGGCACGCTGACGAAAAGAGGGGCTGCCGCGTGGAAAATCGGCAGCGCAGATTTTTCGACGAACAGGGGCTGGACTGGCCGGGCCAGGCAGGAAAATTCGTCAGGGGGGCACGCTGACGAAAAGAGGGGCTGCCGCGTGGAAAATCGGCAGCGCAGATTTTTCGACGAACAGGGGCTGGACGCTGGACTGGGCCAGGCAGGAAAATTCGTCAGGGGGGCACGCTGACGAAAACAGGGGCTGCCGCGTGGAATGGCAGCCTACACGCAGATGCGAATTCGGCAGCGCACGATGGCTTGAGCAGGTCATGGGTTCGACTTGGCGCGATCTGAAACCTGGACGAGGGACTGTCGACGCTGGACGAGCCAGCGCGGTGGCCTGTCGTGCCCCGTTCAGGGGGGGCCTGCCGCGGAGACAGCCCTCGCGGGCTCGACAGCGCAGGCCAGCGTCCCCGACGTCGCTGGCCGCGGCAGGCGAGCTGCCGGGGTTCCCGCATTCCTACAAGAAAACGTCGTGCTTTCCACATGAAACCAATCCAGTAAAATCAGCCATATTTTTATGAGGCTGCCCACTGAATTTGGGGTCATTCCGGGCCGGTTCCTAGTTTTGCGGATTTACTCGATTTCTAATGGTAGGAAAATTAAAACAAATACTTCCCGACCTCGAAAAATTCTGGGAAAATTAATGAAGGTGGATTGGATTTTTGCCAACCTCTGTGCAAAATTTCAGCTCAAAATACCAAGAAATGAATTTTTTAGAGGGGGGGTGACAGCTGGGACCTAGTAGTGTCTCCCCCTGCCAGAGCTGCAATGACACTTATTGCTCTTTAGGGAGCCACCAGGCC
>NC_084853.1:14116092-14118592 GCF_951802175.1 Populus nigra
AAGTCGGCAGAATCGGCAGCGCAGATTTTTCGACGAACATGGGCTGGACGCTGGACTGGCCGGGCCATGCAGGAAAATTCATCGAGGGGACACGCTGACGAAACAGCGCTGGTTCAGGCACGGCGGGCAGTGGTGGAATCGGCAGCGCCGACGAAATCGGCAAAGTCGGCAGAATCGGCAGCGGGTGCTGGCGATGGGTCTGGACGGGCTGGATAGTCCAAGGCTCGACGAGAAAGACTGCTGGTTTAGACACTGGGGCAGTGGCAGCCCGCGGGACAGTGTCGGCAGATTCGGCAGCGCAGATTTGTGCGGCTGCAGGTTCGTCGGGGAAAATCGGCAGCGCAGATTTTGCGACGAACATGGGCTGGGCGATGGACTGTCCAGGCCAGGCAGGAAAATTTGTCGAGGGGACACGCTGACGAAACAGCGCTGGTTCAGGCACGGCGGGCAGTGTTGGAATCGGCAGCGCCGACGAAATCGGCAAAGTCGGCAGAATCGGCAGCGCAGATTTTTCGACGAACACGGGCTGGACGGTGGACTGTCCAGGCCAGGCAGGAAAATTCATCGAGGGGACACGCTGACGAAACAGCGCTGGTTCAGACACGGTGGGCGCAGTGTTGGAATCGGCAGCGCCGAGAAAATCGGCAAAGTCGGCAGAATCGGCAGCAGGTGCTGGCGATGAGTCAGGACGGACTGGATAGTCCAAGGCTCGATGAGAAAGACCGCTGGTTTAGACACTGGGGCAGTGGCAGCCCGCGGGGCAGTGTCGGCAGATTCGGCAGCAGTGTCTGCCGATTCGGCAGCGTTGGCTTGTTGGCGCGGGGGGCCGATTCGAGTGGGGACTTGGGCAGCGGGCAGTGAAAGCAAGAGTTTCCCCGATGCTGCCGGGAAAAACGCTCCCCGGGATGGCCGGGTGAGATGACCCGGCGGCCCGCGACGGGTCATTCAATTCCATGCCCCGTCAACATAACTCCCGATGTACTGTTTGCTTTTTCGGAAGAAGAGATCCATCCCCCCATCCTCGGCCAGCCAAAAACGCTCCAATTAATGGCCGGGTGAGATGACCCGGAGGCCCGCGACGCGTCATTCAAATCACTGCCCTATCGGCTACAACTGCTGATGGGTGGGATTAGAGGCCTGCCATGGTGGTGAGGGGCGGCGAGGACCGTGAAAGCTAGAGTTTTTCAGAGGCTGCCGGGAAAAAGGGCCCCTCGGGTGGCGGGGTGCGAGGACCAGGCGCGTCATTCAATTCTCTTCCCTATCAACTTGGCTCCCGTTGGCGGGATTGGAGGCCTACTGTTTGTTACAGGCTAAAATCGTCAGGGGAAGAGCTGACGAAACAATGCTGGTTTGGATGCAGGGGGTAGTGTTGGAATCGGCAGCGCGGACAAAATCGGCAAAGTCGACAAAAAAGACTGTTGGTCTGGACATCGGGGCAGCGGCAGCCATGCCGACAGGGGGGGAAATCGGCAGCACAGATTTGTGCAGCTGCAGGTTCGTCGGGGAAATCGGCAGCGCAGATTTTTCGATGAACATGGGCTGGAAGATGGACTGTCCAGGCCAGGCAGGGAAATTCGTCAAGGGGACACGCTGACGAAACAGCGCTGGTTCAGGCACGGCGGGCAGTGTTGGAATCGGCAGCGCCGACGAAATCGGCAAAGTCGGCAGAATCGGCAGCGGGTGCTGGCGATGAGTCTGGACGATTTATAGTCCAGGGCTTGATGGAAAAGACTGTTGGTCCAGACAATGGGGCAGTGGCAGCGCGGATTTGTGCAGCTGCAGGTTCGTCGGGGAAAATCGGCAGCGCAGATTTTTCGACGAACAGGGGCTGGGCGCTGGACTGGCCGGGCCAGGCAGGAAAATTCGTCAGGGGGGCACGCTGACGAAAACAGGGGCTGCGGAGTGGAAAATCGGCAGCGCAGATTTTTCGACGAACAGGGGCTGGACCGGCCGGGCCAGGCAGGAAAATTCATCAGGGGGGCACGCTGACGAAAAGAGGGGCTGCCGCGTGGAAAATCGGCAGCGCAGATTTTTTCGACGAACAGGGGCTGGACGCTGGACTGGGCCAGGCAGGAAAATTCGTCAGGGGGCACGCTGACGAAAAGAGGGGCTGCCGCGTGGAAAATCGGCAGCGCAGATTTTTCGACGAACATTCGTCAGGGGGGCACGCTGACGAAAAGAGGGGCTGCCGCGTGGAAAATCGGCAGCGCAGATTTTTCGACGAACATTCGTCAGGGGGGCACGCTGAGGAAAACAGGGGCTGCCGCGTGGAAAATCGGCAGCGCAGATTTTTCGACGAACAGGGGCTGGATGCTGGACCGGCCGGGCCAGGCAGGAAAATTCGTCAGGGGGGCACGCTGACGAAAAGAGGGGCTGCCGCGTGGAAAATCGGCAGCGCAGATTTTTCGACGAACAGGGGCTGGACTGGCCGGGCCAGGCAGGAAAATTCGTCAGGGGGGCACGCTGACGAAAAGAGGGGCTGCCGCGTGGAAAATCGGCA
>NC_084853.1:14128592-14133592 GCF_951802175.1 Populus nigra
TTCAGGCACGGCGGGCAGTGTTGGAATCGGCAGCGCCGACGAAATCGGCAAAGTCGGCAGAATCGGCAGCGCAGATTTTTCGACGAACATGGGCTGGACGCTGGACTGGCCGGGCCATGCAGGAAAATTCATCGAGGGGACACGCTGACGAAACAGCGCTGGTTCAGGCACGGCGGGCAGTGGTGGAATCGGCAGCGCCGACGAAATCGGCAAAGTCGGCAGAATCGGCAGCGGGTGCTGGCGATGGGTCTGGACGGGCTGGATAGTCCAAGGCTCGACGAGAAAGACTGCTGGTTTAGACACTGGGGCAGTGGCAGCCCGCGGGACAGTGTCGGCAGATTCGGCAGCGCAGATTTGTGCGGCTGCAGGTTCGTCGGGGAAAATCGGCAGCGCAGATTTTGCGACGAACATGGGCTGGGCGATGGACTGTCCAGGCCAGGCAGGAAAATTTGTCGAGGGGACACGCTGACGAAACAGCGCTGGTTCAGGCACGGCGGGCAGTGTTGGAATCGGCAGCGCCGACGAAATCGGCAAAGTCGGCAGAATCGGCAGCGCAGATTTTTCGACGAACACGGGCTGGACGGTGGACTGTCCAGGCCAGGCAGGAAAATTTGTCGAGGGGACACGCTGACGAAACAGCGCTGGTTCAGGCACGGCGGGCAGTGTTGGAATCGGCAGCGCCGACGAAATCGGCAAAGTCGGCAGAATCGGCAGCGCAGATTTTTCGACGAACATGGGCTGGACGCTGGACTGGCCGGGCCATGCAGGAAAATTCATCGAGGGGACACGCTGACGAAACAGCGCTGGTTCAGGCACGGCGGGCAGTGGTGGAATCGGCAGCGCCGACGAAATCGGCAAAGTCGGCAGAATCGGCAGCGGGTGCTGGCGATGGGTCTGGACGGGCTGGATAGTCCAAGGCTCGACGAGAAAGACTGCTGGTTTAGACACTGGGGCAGTGGCAGCCCGCGGGACAGTGTCGGCAGATTCGGCAGCGCAGATTTGTGCGGCTGCAGGTTCGTCGGGGAAAATCGGCAGCGCAGATTTTGCGACGAACATGGGCTGGGCGATGGACTGTCCAGGCCAGGCAGGAAAATTTGTCGAGGGGACACGCTGACGAAACAGCGCTGGTTCAGGCACGGCGGGCAGTGTTGGAATCGGCAGCGCCGACGAAATCGGCAAAGTCGGCAGAATCGGCAGCGCAGATTTTTCGACGAACACGGGCTGGACGGTGGACTGTCCAGGCCAGGCAGGAAAATTCGTCGAGGGGACACGCTGACGAAACAGCGCTGGTTCAGACACGGTGGGCGCAGTGTTGGAATCGGCAGCGCCGAGAAAATCGGCAAAGTCGGCAGAATCGGCAGCAGGTGCTGGCGATGAGTCAGGACGGACTGGATAGTCCAAGGCTCGATGAGAAAGACCGCTGGTTTAGACACTGGGGCAGTGGCAGCCCGCGGGGCAGTGTCGGCAGATTCGGCAGCAGTGTCTGCCGATTCGGCAGCGTTGGCTTGTTGGCGCGGGGGGCCGATTCGAGTGGGGACTTGGGCAGCGGGCAGTGAAAGCAAGAGTTTCCCCGATGCTGCCGGGAAAAACGCTCCCCGGGATGGCCGGGTGAGATGACCCGGCGGCCCGCGACGGGTCATTCAATTCCATGCCCCGTCAACATAACTCCCGATGTACTGTTTGCTTTTTCGGAAGAAGAGATCCATCCCCCCATCCTCGGCCAGCCAAAAACGCTCCAATTAATGGCCGGGTGAGATGACCCGGAGGCCCGCGACGCGTCATTCAAATCACTGCCCTATCGGCTACAACTGCTGATGGGTGGGATTAGAGGCCTGCCATGGTGGTGAGGGGCGGCGAGGACCGTGAAAGCTAGAGTTTTTCAGAGGCTGCCGGGAAAAAGGCCCCTCGGGTGGCGGGGTGCGAGGACCAGGCGCGTCATTCAATTCTCTTCCCTATCAACTTGGCTCCCGTTGGCGGGATTGGAGGCCTACTGTTTGTTACAGGGCTAAAATCGTCAGGGGAAGAGCTGACGAAACAATGCTGGTTTGGATGCAGGGGGTAGTGTTGGAATCGGCAGCGCGGACAAAATCGGCAAAGTCGACAAAAAAGACTGTTGGTCTGGACATCGGGGCAGCGGCAGCCATGCCGACAGGGGGGGAAATCGGCAGCACAGATTTGTGCAGCTGCAGGTTCGTCGGGGAAATCGGCAGCGCAGATTTTTCGATGAACATGGGCTGGAAGATGGACTGTCCAGGCCAGGCAGGGAAATTCGTCAAGGGGACACGCTGACGAAACAGCGCTGGTTCAGGCACGGCGGGCAGTGTTGGAATCGGCAGCGCCGACGAAATCGGCAAAGTCGGCAGAATCGGCAGCGGGTGCTGGCGATGAGTCTGGACGATTTATAGTCCAGGGCTTGATGGAAAAGACTGTTGGTCCAGACAATGGGGCAGTGGCAGCGCGGATTTGTGCAGCTGCAGGTTCGTCGGGGAAAATCGGCAGCGCAGATTTTTCGACGAACAGGGGCTGGGCGCTGGACTGGCCGGGCCAGGCAGGAAAATTCGTCAGGGGGGCACGCTGACGAAAACAGGGGCTGCGGAGTGGAAAATCGGCAGCGCAGATTTTTCGACGAACAGGGGCTGGACCGGCCGGGCCAGGCAGGAAAATTCGTCAGGGGGGCACGCTGACGAAAAGAGGGGCTGCCGCGTGGAAAATCGGCAGCGCAGATTTTTCGACGAACAGGGGCTGGACGCTGGACTGGGCCAGGCAGGAAAATTCGTCAGGGGGCACGCTGACGAAAAGAGGGGCTGCCGCGTGGAAAATCGGCAGCGCAGATTTTTCGACGAACATTCGTCAGGGGGGCACGCTGACGAAAAGAGGGGCTGCCGCGTGGAAAATCGGCAGCGCAGATTTTTCGACGAACATTCGTCAGGGGGGCACGCTGAGGAAAACAGGGGCTGCCGCGTGGAAAATCGGCAGCGCAGATTTTTCGACGAACAGGGGCTGGATGCTGGACCGGCCGGGCCAGGCAGGAAAATTCGTCAGGGGGGCACGCTGACGAAAAGAGGGGCTGCCGCGTGGAAAATCGGCAGCGCAGATTTTTCGACGAACAGGGGCTGGACTGGCCGGGCCAGGCAGGAAAATTCGTCAGGGGGGCACGCTGACGAAAAGAGGGGCTGCCGCGTGGAAAATCGGCAGCGCAGATTTTTCGACGAACAGGGGCTGGACGCTGGACTGGGCCAGGCAGGAAAATTCGTCAGGGGGGCACGCTGACGAAAACAGGGGCTGCCGCGTGGAATGGCAGCCTACACGCAGATGCGAATTCGGCAGCGCACGATGGCTTGAGCAGGTCATGGGTTCGACTTGGCGCGATCTGAAACCTGGACGAGGGACTGTCGACGCTGGACGAGCCAGCGCGGTGGCCTGTCGTGCCCCGTTCAGGGGGGGCCTGCCGCGGAGACAGCCCTCGCGGGCTCGACAGCGCAGGCCAGCGTCCCCGACGTCGCTGGCCGCGGCAGGCGAGCTGCCGGGGTTCCCGCATTCCTACAAGAAAACGTCGTGCTTTCCACATGAAACCAATCCAGTAAAATCAGCCATATTTTTATGAGGCTGCCCACTGAATTTGGGGTCATTCGGGCCGGTTCCTAGTTTTGCGGATTTACTCGATTTCTAATGGTAGGAAAATTAAAACAAATACTTCCCGACCTCGAAAAATTCTGGGAAAATTAATGAAGGTGGATTGGATTTTTGCCAACCTCTGTGCAAAATTTCAGCTCAAAATACCAAAGAAATGAATTTTTTAGAGGGGGGGTGACAGCTGGGACCTAGTAGTGTCTCCCCCTGCCAGAGCTGCAATGACACTTATTGCTCTTTAGGGAGCCACCAGGCCGGCGCCCCTCAAAGACCACACGCGCGCGCTGCGCCCCGCCCGCGTGGGCGCTGGGGCGCTGGGGCCTGAGGGCCTGGGGCCCTTGGGGGCCCTTGGGCGCTTGGGCGCGCGCGCGCGGCCCCCGCAGCCATGCCGCGCTGCGCGACGCGCGGACAGCCCCTGCTGGCTTGCTCTCTCGCCCGCGGGGGGGCTGCCTTCGGGCCCTGGCCCCCCGCGTTCTGGCCTGCCCCCTGCGTGGGAGAGGCTAGGCGCTGCAGGGGCCAGCCCGACGTCGCTGGCCGCGGCAGGCGACAGCCCGACATCGCTGGCCGCGGCAGGGGCCAGCCCGACGTCGCTGGCCGCGGCAGGCGACAGCCCCTGCTGGCTTGCTCTCTCGCCCGCGGGGGGGCTGCCTTCGGGCCCTGGCCCCCCGCGTTCTGGCCTGCCCCCCGCGTGGGAGAGGCTAGGCGCTGCAGGGGCCAGCCCGACGTCGCTGGCCGCGGCAGGCGACAGCCCCTGCTGGCTTGCTCTCTCGCCCGCGGGGGGGCTGCCTTCGGGCCCTGGCCCCCCGCGCTCTGGCCTGCCCCCCGCGTGGGAGAGGCTAGGCGCTGCAGGGGCCAGCCCGACGTCGCTGGCCGCGGCAGGCGAGCCGCCGGGGTTCCCGCATTCCTACAACAAAACGTCGTGCTTTCCACATGAAATCAATCCAGTAAAATCAGCCATATTTTTATGAGGCTGCCCACTGAATTTGGGGTCATTCCGAGCCGGTTCCTATTTTTTCCGATTTCCTCGATTTTTAATGGTAGGAAAATAAAAAAAAATACTTCCCGACCTCGAAAAATTCTGGAAAAATTAATAAAGTTGGATTGGATTTTTGCCAACCTCTGTGCAAAATTTCAGCTCAAAATACCAAGAAATGAATTTTTTAGAGGGGGGGTGACAGCTGGGACCTAGTAGTGTCTCCCCCTGCCAGAGCTTCAATGACACTTATTGCTCTTTAGGGGGGTGCCCCCTGACTGGCCATGGGGCGCGCTGGCCTGGCGCCCATAGGCCTGCCGCGGGGGATATGTGGGCTGTTGCTAAACTCGGACTAAGGTGGGGGGCCTCATGGCCCGAAGTATTGCCGGCATCGATG
>NC_084853.1:14144234-14146734 GCF_951802175.1 Populus nigra
AATTTGTCGAGGGGACACGCTGACGAAACAGCGCTGGTTCAGGCACGGGGGGCAGTGTTGGAATCGGCAGCGCCGACGAAATCGGCAAAGTCGGCAGAATCGGCAGCGCAGATTTTTCGACGAACATGGGCTGGACGCTGGACTGGCCGGGCCATGCAGGAAAATTCATCGAGGGGACACGCTGACGAAACAGCGCTGGTTCAGGCACGGCGGGCAGTGTTGGAATCGGCAGCGCCGACGAAATCGGCAAAGTCGGCAGAATCGGCAGCGGGTGCTGGCGATGGGTCTGGACGGGCTGGATAGTCCAAGGCTCGACGAGAAAGACTGCTGGTTTAGACACTGGGGCAGTGGCAGCCCGCGGGACAGTGTCGGCAGATTCGGCAGCGCAGATTTGTGCGGCTGCAGGTTCGTCGGGGAAAATCGGCAGCGCAGATTTTGCGACGAACATGGGCTGGACGATGGACTGTCCAGGCCAGGCAGGAAAATTTGTCGAGGGGACACGCTGACGAAACAGCGCTGGTTCAGGCACGGCGGGCAGTGGTGGAATCGGCAGCGCCGACGAAATCGGCAAAGTCGGCAGAATCGGCAGCGCAGATTTTTCGACGAACACGGGCTGGACGGTGGACTGTCCAGGCCAGGCAGGAAAATTCGTCGAGGGGACACGCTGAGGAAACAGCGCTGGTTCAGACACGGTGGGCGCAGTGTTGGAATCGGCAGCGCCGAGAAAATCGGCAAAGTCGGCAGAATCGGCAGCAGGTGCTGGCGATGAGTCAGGACGGACTGGATAGTCCAAGGCTCGATGAGAAAGACCGCTGGTTTAGACACTGGGGCAGTGGCAGCCCGCGGGGCAGTGTCGGCAGACTCGGCAGCAGTGTCTGCCGATTCGGCAGCGTTGGCTTGTTGGCGCGGGGGGCCGATGCGAGTGGGGACTTGGGCAGCGGGCAGTGAAAGCAAGAGTTTCCCCGATGCTGCCGGGAAAAACGCTCCCCGGGATGGCCGGGTGAGATGACCCGGCGGCCCGCGACGGGTCATTCAATTCCATGCCCCGTCAACATAACTCCCGATGTACTGTTTGCTTTTTCGGAAGAAGAGATCCATCCCCCCATCCTCGGCCAGCCAAAAACGCTCCAATTAATGGCCGGGTGAGATGACCCGGCGGCCCGCGACGCGTCATTCAAATCACTGCCCTATCGGCTACAACTGCTGATGGGTGGGATTAGAGGCCTGCCATGGTGGTGAGGGGCGGCGAGGACCGTGAAAGCTAGAGTTTTTCAGAGGCTGCCGGGAAAAAGGCCCCTCGGGTGGCGGGGTGCGAGGACCAGGCGCGTCATTCAATTCTCTTCCCTATCAACTTGGCTCCCGTTGGCGGGATTGGAGGCCTACTGTTTGTTACAGGGCTAAAATCGTCAGGGGAAGAGCTGACGAAACAATGCTGGTTTGGATGCAGGGGGTAGTGTTGGAATCGGCAGCGCGGACAAAATCGGCAAAGTCGACAAAAAAGACTGTTGGTCTGGACATCGGGGCAGCGGCAGCCATGCCGACAGGGGGGGAAATCGGCAGCGCAGATTTGTGCAGCTGCAGGTTCGTCGGGGAAATCGGCAGCGCAGATTTTTCGATGAACATGGGCTGGAAGATGGACTGTCCAGGCCAGGCAGGGAAATTCGTCAAGGGGACACGCTGACGAAAGTAGGCTCGTCGGTGAAAATCGGCAGCGCAGATTTTTCGACGAACAGGGGCTGGATGCTGGACCGGCCGGGCCAGGCAGGAAAATTCGTCAGGGGGGCACGCTGACGAAAAGAGGGGCTGCCGCGTGGAAAATCGGCAGCGCAGATTTTTCGACGAACATTCGTCAGGGGGGCACGCTGACGAAAAGAGGGGCTGCCGCGTGGAAAATCGGCAGCGCAGATTTTTCGACGAACAGGGGCTGGATGCTGGACCGGCCGGGCCAGGCAGGAAAATTCGTCAGGGGGGCACGCTGACGAAAAGAGGGGCTGCCGCGTGGAAAATCGGCAGCGCAGATTTTTCGACGAACATTCGTCAGGGGGGCACGCTGAGGAAAACAGGGGCTGCCGCGTGGAAAATCGGCAGCGCAGATTTTTCGACGAACATTCGTCAGGGGGGCACGCTGAGGAAAACAGGGGCTGCCGCGTGGAAAATCGGCAGCGCAGATTTTTCGACGAACAGGGGCTGGATGCTGGACCGGCCGGGCCAGGCAGGAAAATTCGTCAGGGGGGCACGCTGACGAAAAGAGGGGCTGCCGCGTGGAAAATCGGCAGCGCAGATTTTTCGACGAACAGGGGCTGGATGCTGGACCGGCCGGGCCAGGCAGGAAAATTCGTCAGGGGGGCACGCTGACGAAAAGAGGGGCTGCCGCGTGGAAAATCGGCAGCGCAGATTTTTCGACGAACAGGGGCTGGACTGGCCGGGCCAGGCAGGAAAATTCGTCAGGGGGGCACGCTGACGAAAACAGGGGCTGCCGCGTGGAAAATCGGCAGCGCAG
>NC_084853.1:14156734-14159234 GCF_951802175.1 Populus nigra
GCCATGCAGGAAAATTCATCGAGGGGACACGCTGAAGAAACAGCGCTGGTTTAGACACGGTGGGCGCAGTGTTGGAATCGGCAGCGCCGATGAAACCGGCAAAGTCGGCAGAATTGGCAGCGGGTGCTGGCGATGGGTCTGGACGGGCTGGATAGTCCAAGGCTCGACGAGAAAGACCGCAGGTTGAGACACTGGGGCAGTGGCAGCCCGCGGGACAGTGTTGGCAGATTCGGCAGCGCAGATTTGTGCGGCTGCAGGTTCGTCGGGGAAAATCGGCAGCGCAGATTTTTCGACGAACATGGGCTGGACGATGGACTGTCCAGGCCAGGCAGGAAAATTTGTCGAGGGGACACGCTGACGAAACAGCGCTGGTTCAGGCACGGGGGGCAGTGTTGGAATCGGCAGCGCCGACGAAATCGGCAAAGTCGGCAGAATCGGCAGCGCAGATTTTTCGACGAACATGGGCTGGACGCTGGACTGGCCGGGCCATGCAGGAAAATTCATCGAGGGGACACGCTGACGAAACAGCGCTGGTTCAGGCACGGCGGGCAGTGTTGGAATCGGCAGCGCCGACGAAATCGGCAAAGTCGGCAGAATCGGCAGCGGGTGCTGGCGATGGGTCTGGACGGGCTGGATAGTCCAAGGCTCGACGAGAAAGACTGCTGGTTTAGACACTGGGGCAGTGGCAGCCCGCGGGACAGTGTCGGCAGATTCGGCAGCGCAGATTTGTGCGGCTGCAGGTTCGTCGGGGAAAATCGGCAGCGCAGATTTTGCGACGAACATGGGCTGGACGATGGACTGTCCAGGCCAGGCAGGAAAATTTGTCGAGGGGACACGCTGACGAAACAGCGCTGGTTCAGGCACGGCGGGCAGTGGTGGAATCGGCAGCGCCGACGAAATCGGCAAAGTCGGCAGAATCGGCAGCGCAGATTTTTCGACGAACACGGGCTGGACGGTGGACTGTCCAGGCCAGGCAGGAAAATTCGTCGAGGGGACACGCTGAGGAAACAGCGCTGGTTCAGACACGGTGGGCGCAGTGTTGGAATCGGCAGCGCCGAGAAAATCGGCAAAGTCGGCAGAATCGGCAGCAGGTGCTGGCGATGAGTCAGGACGGACTGGATAGTCCAAGGCTCGATGAGAAAGACCGCTGGTTTAGACACTGGGGCAGTGGCAGCCCGCGGGGCAGTGTCGGCAGACTCGGCAGCAGTGTCTGCCGATTCGGCAGCGTTGGCTTGTTGGCGCGGGGGGCCGATGCGAGTGGGGACTTGGGCAGCGGGCAGTGAAAGCAAGAGTTTCCCCGATGCTGCCGGGAAAAACGCTCCCCGGGATGGCCGGGTGAGATGACCCGGCGGCCCGCGACGGGTCATTCAATTCCATGCCCCGTCAACATAACTCCCGATGTACTGTTTGCTTTTTCGGAAGAAGAGATCCATCCCCCCATCCTCGGCCAGCCAAAAACGCTCCAATTAATGGCCGGGTGAGATGACCCGGCGGCCCGCGACGCGTCATTCAAATCACTGCCCTATCGGCTACAACTGCTGATGGGTGGGATTAGAGGCCTGCCATGGTGGTGAGGGGCGGCGAGGACCGTGAAAGCTAGAGTTTTTCAGAGGCTGCCGGGAAAAAGGCCCCTCGGGTGGCGGGGTGCGAGGACCAGGCGCGTCATTCAATTCTCTTCCCTATCAACTTGGCTCCCGTTGGCGGGATTGGAGGCCTACTGTTTGTTACAGGGCTAAAATCGTCAGGGGAAGAGCTGACGAAACAATGCTGGTTTGGATGCAGGGGGTAGTGTTGGAATCGGCAGCGCGGACAAAATCGGCAAAGTCGACAAAAAAGACTGTTGGTCTGGACATCGGGGCAGCGGCAGCCATGCCGACAGGGGGGGAAATCGGCAGCGCAGATTTGTGCAGCTGCAGGTTCGTCGGGGAAATCGGCAGCGCAGATTTTTCGATGAACATGGGCTGGAAGATGGACTGTCCAGGCCAGGCAGGGAAATTCGTCAAGGGGACACGCTGACGAAAGTAGGCTCGTCGGTGAAAATCGGCAGCGCAGATTTTTCGACGAACAGGGGCTGGATGCTGGACCGGCCGGGCCAGGCAGGAAAATTCGTCAGGGGGGCACGCTGACGAAAAGAGGGGCTGCCGCGTGGAAAATCGGCAGCGCAGATTTTTCGACGAACATTCGTCAGGGGGGCACGCTGACGAAAAGAGGGGCTGCCGCGTGGAAAATCGGCAGCGCAGATTTTTCGACGAACAGGGGCTGGATGCTGGACCGGCCGGGCCAGGCAGGAAAATTCGTCAGGGGGGCACGCTGACGAAAAGAGGGGCTGCCGCGTGGAAAATCGGCAGCGCAGATTTTTCGACGAACATTCGTCAGGGGGGCACGCTGAGGAAAACAGGGGCTGCCGCGTGGAAAATCGGCAGCGCAGATTTTTCGACGAACATTCGTCAGGGGGGCACGCTGAGGAAAACAGGGGCTGCCGCGTGGAAAATCGGCAGCG
>NC_084853.1:14164234-14166734 GCF_951802175.1 Populus nigra
CTCCCCGGGATGGCCGGGTGAGATGACCCGGCGGCCCGCGACGGGTCATTCAATTCCATGCCCCGTCAACATAACTCCCGATGTACTGTTTGCTTTTTCGGAAGAAGAGATCCATCCCCCCATCCTCGGCCAGCCAAAAACGCTCCAATTAATGGCCGGGTGAGATGACCCGGCGGCCCGCGACGCGTCATTCAAATCACTGCCCTATCGGCTACAACTGCTGATGGGTGGGATTAGAGGCCTGCCATGGTGGTGAGGGGCGGCGAGGACCGTGAAAGCTAGAGTTTTTCAGAGGCTGCCGGGAAAAAGGCCCCTCGGGTGGCGGGGTGCGAGGACCAGGCGCGTCATTCAATTCTCTTCCCTATCAACTTGGCTCCCGTTGGCGGGATTGGAGGCCTACTGTTTGTTACAGGGCTAAAATCGTCAGGGGAAGAGCTGACGAAACAATGCTGGTTTGGATGCAGGGGGTAGTGTTGGAATCGGCAGCGCGGACAAAATCGGCAAAGTCGACAAAAAAGACTGTTGGTCTGGACATCGGGGCAGCGGCAGCCATGCCGACAGGGGGGGAAATCGGCAGCGCAGATTTGTGCAGCTGCAGGTTCGTCGGGGAAATCGGCAGCGCAGATTTTTCGATGAACATGGGCTGGAAGATGGACTGTCCAGGCCAGGCAGGGAAATTCGTCAAGGGGACACGCTGACGAAAGTAGGCTCGTCGGTGAAAATCGGCAGCGCAGATTTTTCGACGAACAGGGGCTGGATGCTGGACCGGCCGGGCCAGGCAGGAAAATTCGTCAGGGGGGCACGCTGACGAAAAGAGGGGCTGCCGCGTGGAAAATCGGCAGCGCAGATTTTTCGACGAACATTCGTCAGGGGGGCACGCTGACGAAAAGAGGGGCTGCCGCGTGGAAAATCGGCAGCGCAGATTTTTCGACGAACAGGGGCTGGATGCTGGACCGGCCGGGCCAGGCAGGAAAATTCGTCAGGGGGGCACGCTGACGAAAAGAGGGGCTGCCGCGTGGAAAATCGGCAGCGCAGATTTTTCGACGAACAGGGGCTGGACTGGCCGGGCCAGGCAGGAAAATTCGTCAGGGGGGCACGCTGACGAAAACAGGGGCTGCCGCGTGGAAAATCGGCAGCGCAGATTTTTCGACGAACAGGGGCTGGACTGGCCGGGCCAGGCAGGAAAATTCGTCAGGGGGGCACGCTGACGAAAGTAGGCTCGTCGTGGAAAATCAGCAGCGCAGATTTTTCGACGAACAGGGGCTGGACGCTGGACTGGGCCAGGCAGGAAAATTCGTCAGGGGGGCACGCTGACGAAAACAGGGGCTGCCGCGTGGAATGGCAGCCTACACGCAGATGCGAATTCGGCAGCGCACGATGGCTTGAGCAGGTCATGGGTTCGACTTGGCGCGATCTGAAACCTGGACGAGGGACTGTCGACGCTGGACGAGCCAGCGCGGTGGCCTGTCGTGCCCCGTTCAGGGGGGGCCTGCCGCGGAGACAGCCCTCGCGGGCTCGACAGCGCAGGCCAGCGTCCCCGACGTCGCTGGCCGCGGCAGGCGAGCTGCCGGGGTTCCCGCATTCCTACAAGAAAACGTCGTGCTTTCCACATGAAACCAATCCAGTAAAATCAGCCATATTTTTATGAGGCTGCCCACTGAATTTGGGGTCATTCCGGGCCGGTTCCTAGTTTTGCGGATTTACTCGATTTCTAATGGTAGGAAAATTAAAACAAATACTTCCCGACCTCGAAAAATTCTGGGAAAATTAATGAAGGTGGATTGGATTTTTGCCAACCTCTCTGCAAAATTTCAGCTCAAAATACCAAGAAATGAATTTTTTAGAGGGGGGGTGACAGCTGGGACCTAGTAGTGTCTCCCCCTGCCAGAGCTGCAATGACACTTATTGCTCTTTAGGGAGCCACCAGGCCGGCGCCCCTCAAAGACCACACGCGCGCGCGCGCCCGCCCGCGCTGGGCGCTGGGGCGCTGGGGCCTGAGGGCCTGGGGCCCTTGGGGGCCCTTGGGCGCTTGGGCGCGCGCGCGCGGCCCCCGCAGCCATGCCGCGCCGCGCGACGCGCGGACAGCCCCTGCTGGCTTGCTCTCTCGCCCGCGGGGGGGCTGCCTTCGGGCCCTGGCCCCCCGCGTTCTGGCCTGCCCCCTGCGGGGGAGAGGCTAGGCGCTGCAGGGGCCAGCCCGACGTCGCTGGCCGCGGCAGGCGACAGCCCCTGCTGGCTTGCTCTCTCGCCCGCGGGGGGGCTGCCTTCGGGCCCTGGCCCCCCGCGTTCTGGCCTGCCCCCCGCGTGGGAGAGGCTAGGCGCTGCAGGGGCCAGCCCGACGTCGCTGGCCGCGGCAGGCGACAGCCCCTGCTGGCTTGCTCTCTCGCCCGCGGGGGGGCTGCCTTCGGGCCCTGGCCCCCCGCGTTCTGGCCTGCCCCCCGCGTGGGAGAGGCTAGGCGCTGCAGGGGCCAGCCCGACGTCGCTGGCCGCGGCAGGCGAGCCG
>NC_084853.1:14176734-14179234 GCF_951802175.1 Populus nigra
GTCATTCAATTCCATGCCCCGTCAACATAACTCCCGATGTACTGTTTGCTTTTTCGGAAGAAGAGATCCATCCCCCCATCCTCGGCCAGCCAAAAACGCTCCAATTAATGGCCGGGTGAGATGACCCGGCGGCCCGCGACGCGTCATTCAAATCACTGCCCTATCGGCTACAACTGCTGATGGGTGGGATTAGAGGCCTGCCATGGTGGTGAGGGGCGGCGAGGACCGTGAAAGCTAGAGTTTTTCAGAGGCTGCCGGGAAAAAGGCCCCTCGGGTGGCGGGGTGCGAGGACCAGGCGCGTCATTCAATTCTCTTCCCTATCAACTTGGCTCCCGTTGGCGGGATTGGAGGCCTACTGTTTGTTACAGGGCTAAAATCGTCAGGGGAAGAGCTGACGAAACAATGCTGGTTTGGATGCAGGGGGTAGTGTTGGAATCGGCAGCGCGGACAAAATCGGCAAAGTCGACAAAAAAGACTGTTGGTCTGGACATCGGGGCAGCGGCAGCCATGCCGACAGGGGGGGAAATCGGCAGCGCAGATTTGTGCAGCTGCAGGTTCGTCGGGGAAATCGGCAGCGCAGATTTTTCGATGAACATGGGCTGGAAGATGGACTGTCCAGGCCAGGCAGGGAAATTCGTCAAGGGGACACGCTGACGAAAGTAGGCTCGTCGGTGAAAATCGGCAGCGCAGATTTTTCGACGAACAGGGGCTGGATGCTGGACCGGCCGGGCCAGGCAGGAAAATTCGTCAGGGGGGCACGCTGACGAAAAGAGGGGCTGCCGCGTGGAAAATCGGCAGCGCAGATTTTTCGACGAACATTCGTCAGGGGGGCACGCTGACGAAAAGAGGGGCTGCCGCGTGGAAAATCGGCAGCGCAGATTTTTCGACGAACAGGGGCTGGATGCTGGACCGGCCGGGCCAGGCAGGAAAATTCGTCAGGGGGGCACGCTGACGAAAAGAGGGGCTGCCGCGTGGAAAATCGGCAGCGCAGATTTTTCGACGAACATTCGTCAGGGGGGCACGCTGAGGAAAACAGGGGCTGCCGCGTGGAAAATCGGCAGCGCAGATTTTTCGACGAACATTCGTCAGGGGGGCACGCTGAGGAAAACAGGGGCTGCCGCGTGGAAAATCGGCAGCGCAGATTTTTCGACGAACAGGGGCTGGATGCTGGACCGGCCGGGCCAGGCAGGAAAATTCGTCAGGGGGGCACGCTGACGAAAAGAGGGGCTGCCGCGTGGAAAATCGGCAGCGCAGATTTTTCGACGAACAGGGGCTGGATGCTGGACCGGCCGGGCCAGGCAGGAAAATTCGTCAGGGGGGCACGCTGACGAAAAGAGGGGCTGCCGCGTGGAAAATCGGCAGCGCAGATTTTTCGACGAACAGGGGCTGGACTGGCCGGGCCAGGCAGGAAAATTCGTCAGGGGGGCACGCTGACGAAAACAGGGGCTGCCGCGTGGAAAATCGGCAGCGCAGATTTTTCGACGAACAGGGGCTGGACTGGCCGGGCCAGGCAGGAAAATTCGTCAGGGGGGCACGCTGACGAAAGTAGGCTCGTCGTGGAAAATCAGCAGCGCAGATTTTTCGACGAACAGGGGCTGGACGCTGGACTGGGCCAGGCAGGAAAATTCGTCAGGGGGGCACGCTGACGAAAACAGGGGCTGCCGCGTGGAATGGCAGCCTACACGCAGATGCGAATTCGGCAGCGCACGATGGCTTGAGCAGGTCATGGGTTCGACTTGGCGCGATCTGAAACCTGGACGAGGGACTGTCGACGCTGGACGAGCCAGCGCGGTGGCCTGTCGTGCCCCGTTCAGGGGGGGCCTGCCGCGGAGACAGCCCTCGCGGGCTCGACAGCGCAGGCCAGCGTCCCCGACGTCGCTGGCCGCGGCAGGCGAGCTGCCGGGGTTCCCGCATTCCTACAAGAAAACGTCGTGCTTTCCACATGAAACCAATCCAGTAAAATCAGCCATATTTTTATGAGGCTGCCCACTGAATTTGGGGTCATTCCGGGCCGGTTCCTAGTTTTGCGGATTTACTCGATTTCTAATGGTAGGAAAATTAAAACAAATACTTCCCGACCTCGAAAAATTCTGGGAAAATTAATGAAGGTGGATTGGATTTTTGCCAACCTCTCTGCAAAATTTCAGCTCAAAATACCAAGAAATGAATTTTTTAGAGGGGGGGTGACAGCTGGGACCTAGTAGTGTCTCCCCCTGCCAGAGCTGCAATGACACTTATTGCTCTTTAGGGAGCCACCAGGCCGGCGCCCCTCAAAGACCACACGCGCGCGCGCGCCCGCCCGCGCTGGGCGCTGGGGCGCTGGGGCCTGAGGGCCTGGGGCCCTTGGGGGCCCTTGGGCGCTTGGGCGCGCGCTGCGCGGCCCCCGCAGCCATGCCGCGCCGCGCGACGCGCGGACAGCCCCTGCTGGCTTGCTCTCTCGCCCGCGGGGGGGCTGCCTTCGGGCCCTGGCCCCCCGCGTTCTGGCCTGCCCCCTGCGGGG
>NC_084853.1:14189234-14191734 GCF_951802175.1 Populus nigra
GGGCGCAGTGTTGGAATCGGCAGCGCCGAGAAAATCGGCAAAGTCGGCAGAATCGGCAGCAGGTGCTGGCGATGAGTCAGGACGGACTGGATAGTCCAAGGCTCGATGAGAAAGACCGCTGGTTTAGACACTGGGGCAGTGGCAGCCCGCGGGGCAGTGTCGGCAGACTCGGCAGCAGTGTCTGCCGATTCGGCAGCGTTGGCTTGTTGGCGCGGGGGGCCGATGCGAGTGGGGACTTGGGCAGCGGGCAGTGAAAGCAAGAGTTTCCCCGATGCTGCCGGGAAAAACGCTCCCCGGGATGGCCGGGTGAGATGACCCGGCGGCCCGCGACGGGTCATTCAATTCCATGCCCCGTCAACATAACTCCCGATGTACTGTTTGCTTTTTCGGAAGAAGAGATCCATCCCCCCATCCTCGGCCAGCCAAAAACGCTCCAATTAATGGCCGGGTGAGATGACCCGGCGGCCCGCGACGCGTCATTCAAATCACTGCCCTATCGGCTACAACTGCTGATGGGTGGGATTAGAGGCCTGCCATGGTGGTGAGGGGCGGCGAGGACCGTGAAAGCTAGAGTTTTTCAGAGGCTGCCGGGAAAAAGGCCCCTCGGGTGGCGGGGTGCGAGGACCAGGCGCGTCATTCAATTCTCTTCCCTATCAACTTGGCTCCCGTTGGCGGGATTGGAGGCCTACTGTTTGTTACAGGGCTAAAATCGTCAGGGGAAGAGCTGACGAAACAATGCTGGTTTGGATGCAGGGGGTAGTGTTGGAATCGGCAGCGCGGACAAAATCGGCAAAGTCGACAAAAAAGACTGTTGGTCTGGACATCGGGGCAGCGGCAGCCATGCCGACAGGGGGGGAAATCGGCAGCGCAGATTTGTGCAGCTGCAGGTTCGTCGGGGAAATCGGCAGCGCAGATTTTTCGATGAACATGGGCTGGAAGATGGACTGTCCAGGCCAGGCAGGGAAATTCGTCAAGGGGACACGCTGACGAAAGTAGGCTCGTCGGTGAAAATCGGCAGCGCAGATTTTTCGACGAACAGGGGCTGGATGCTGGACCGGCCGGGCCAGGCAGGAAAATTCGTCAGGGGGGCACGCTGACGAAAAGAGGGGCTGCCGCGTGGAAAATCGGCAGCGCAGATTTTTCGACGAACATTCGTCAGGGGGGCACGCTGACGAAAAGAGGGGCTGCCGCGTGGAAAATCGGCAGCGCAGATTTTTCGACGAACAGGGGCTGGATGCTGGACCGGCCGGGCCAGGCAGGAAAATTCGTCAGGGGGGCACGCTGACGAAAAGAGGGGCTGCCGCGTGGAAAATCGGCAGCGCAGATTTTTCGACGAACATTCGTCAGGGGGGCACGCTGAGGAAAACAGGGGCTGCCGCGTGGAAAATCGGCAGCGCAGATTTTTCGACGAACATTCGTCAGGGGGGCACGCTGAGGAAAACAGGGGCTGCCGCGTGGAAAATCGGCAGCGCAGATTTTTCGACGAACAGGGGCTGGATGCTGGACCGGCCGGGCCAGGCAGGAAAATTCGTCAGGGGGGCACGCTGACGAAAAGAGGGGCTGCCGCGTGGAAAATCGGCAGCGCAGATTTTTCGACGAACAGGGGCTGGATGCTGGACCGGCCGGGCCAGGCAGGAAAATTCGTCAGGGGGGCACGCTGACGAAAAGAGGGGCTGCCGCGTGGAAAATCGGCAGCGCAGATTTTTCGACGAACAGGGGCTGGACTGGCCGGGCCAGGCAGGAAAATTCGTCAGGGGGGCACGCTGACGAAAACAGGGGCTGCCGCGTGGAAAATCGGCAGCGCAGATTTTTCGACGAACAGGGGCTGGACTGGCCGGGCCAGGCAGGAAAATTCGTCAGGGGGGCACGCTGACGAAAGTAGGCTCGTCGTGGAAAATCAGCAGCGCAGATTTTTCGACGAACAGGGGCTGGACGCTGGACTGGGCCAGGCAGGAAAATTCGTCAGGGGGGCACGCTGACGAAAACAGGGGCTGCCGCGTGGAATGGCAGCCTACACGCAGATGCGAATTCGGCAGCGCACGATGGCTTGAGCAGGTCATGGGTTCGACTTGGCGCGATCTGAAACCTGGACGAGGGACTGTCGACGCTGGACGAGCCAGCGCGGTGGCCTGTCGTGCCCCGTTCAGGGGGGGCCTGCCGCGGAGACAGCCCTCGCGGGCTCGACAGCGCAGGCCAGCGTCCCCGACGTCGCTGGCCGCGGCAGGCGAGCTGCCGGGGTTCCCGCATTCCTACAAGAAAACGTCGTGCTTTCCACATGAAACCAATCCAGTAAAATCAGCCATATTTTTATGAGGCTGCCCACTGAATTTGGGGTCATTCCGGGCCGGTTCCTAGTTTTGCGGATTTACTCGATTTCTAATGGTAGGAAAATTAAAACAAATACTTCCCGACCTCGAAAAATTCTGGGAAAATTAATGAAGGTGGATTGGATTTTTGCCAACCTCTCTGCAAAATTTCAGCTCAAAATACCAAGAAATGA
>NC_084853.1:14201734-14204234 GCF_951802175.1 Populus nigra
GACAGTGTCGGCAGATTCGGCAGCGCAGATTTGTGCGGCTGCAGGTTCGTCGGGGAAAATCGGCAGCGCAGATTTTGCGACGAACATGGGCTGGACGATGGACTGTCCAGGCCAGGCAGGAAAATTTGTCGAGGGGACACGCTGACGAAACAGCGCTGGTTCAGGCACGGCGGGCAGTGGTGGAATCGGCAGCGCCGACGAAATCGGCAAAGTCGGCAGAATCGGCAGCGCAGATTTTTCGACGAACACGGGCTGGACGGTGGACTGTCCAGGCCAGGCAGGAAAATTCGTCGAGGGGACACGCTGAGGAAACAGCGCTGGTTCAGACACGGTGGGCGCAGTGTTGGAATCGGCAGCGCCGAGAAAATCGGCAAAGTCGGCAGAATCGGCAGCAGGTGCTGGCGATGAGTCAGGACGGACTGGATAGTCCAAGGCTCGATGAGAAAGACCGCTGGTTTAGACACTGGGGCAGTGGCAGCCCGCGGGGCAGTGTCGGCAGACTCGGCAGCAGTGTCTGCCGATTCGGCAGCGTTGGCTTGTTGGCGCGGGGGGCCGATGCGAGTGGGGACTTGGGCAGCGGGCAGTGAAAGCAAGAGTTTCCCCGATGCTGCCGGGAAAAACGCTCCCCGGGATGGCCGGGTGAGATGACCCGGCGGCCCGCGACGGGTCATTCAATTCCATGCCCCGTCAACATAACTCCCGATGTACTGTTTGCTTTTTCGGAAGAAGAGATCCATCCCCCCATCCTCGGCCAGCCAAAAACGCTCCAATTAATGGCCGGGTGAGATGACCCGGCGGCCCGCGACGCGTCATTCAAATCACTGCCCTATCGGCTACAACTGCTGATGGGTGGGATTAGAGGCCTGCCATGGTGGTGAGGGGCGGCGAGGACCGTGAAAGCTAGAGTTTTTCAGAGGCTGCCGGGAAAAAGGCCCCTCGGGTGGCGGGGTGCGAGGACCAGGCGCGTCATTCAATTCTCTTCCCTATCAACTTGGCTCCCGTTGGCGGGATTGGAGGCCTACTGTTTGTTACAGGGCTAAAATCGTCAGGGGAAGAGCTGACGAAACAATGCTGGTTTGGATGCAGGGGGTAGTGTTGGAATCGGCAGCGCGGACAAAATCGGCAAAGTCGACAAAAAAGACTGTTGGTCTGGACATCGGGGCAGCGGCAGCCATGCCGACAGGGGGGGAAATCGGCAGCGCAGATTTGTGCAGCTGCAGGTTCGTCGGGGAAATCGGCAGCGCAGATTTTTCGATGAACATGGGCTGGAAGATGGACTGTCCAGGCCAGGCAGGGAAATTCGTCAAGGGGACACGCTGACGAAAGTAGGCTCGTCGGTGAAAATCGGCAGCGCAGATTTTTCGACGAACAGGGGCTGGATGCTGGACCGGCCGGGCCAGGCAGGAAAATTCGTCAGGGGGGCACGCTGACGAAAAGAGGGGCTGCCGCGTGGAAAATCGGCAGCGCAGATTTTTCGACGAACATTCGTCAGGGGGGCACGCTGACGAAAAGAGGGGCTGCCGCGTGGAAAATCGGCAGCGCAGATTTTTCGACGAACAGGGGCTGGATGCTGGACCGGCCGGGCCAGGCAGGAAAATTCGTCAGGGGGGCACGCTGACGAAAAGAGGGGCTGCCGCGTGGAAAATCGGCAGCGCAGATTTTTCGACGAACATTCGTCAGGGGGGCACGCTGAGGAAAACAGGGGCTGCCGCGTGGAAAATCGGCAGCGCAGATTTTTCGACGAACATTCGTCAGGGGGGCACGCTGAGGAAAACAGGGGCTGCCGCGTGGAAAATCGGCAGCGCAGATTTTTCGACGAACAGGGGCTGGATGCTGGACCGGCCGGGCCAGGCAGGAAAATTCGTCAGGGGGGCACGCTGACGAAAAGAGGGGCTGCCGCGTGGAAAATCGGCAGCGCAGATTTTTCGACGAACAGGGGCTGGATGCTGGACCGGCCGGGCCAGGCAGGAAAATTCGTCAGGGGGGCACGCTGACGAAAAGAGGGGCTGCCGCGTGGAAAATCGGCAGCGCAGATTTTTCGACGAACAGGGGCTGGACTGGCCGGGCCAGGCAGGAAAATTCGTCAGGGGGGCACGCTGACGAAAACAGGGGCTGCCGCGTGGAAAATCGGCAGCGCAGATTTTTCGACGAACAGGGGCTGGACTGGCCGGGCCAGGCAGGAAAATTCGTCAGGGGGGCACGCTGACGAAAGTAGGCTCGTCGTGGAAAATCAGCAGCGCAGATTTTTCGACGAACAGGGGCTGGACGCTGGACTGGGCCAGGCAGGAAAATTCGTCAGGGGGGCACGCTGACGAAAACAGGGGCTGCCGCGTGGAATGGCAGCCTACACGCAGATGCGAATTCGGCAGCGCACGATGGCTTGAGCAGGTCATGGGTTCGACTTGGCGCGATCTGAAACCTGGACGAGGGACTGTCGACGCTGGACGAGCCAGCGCGGTGGCCTGTCGTGCCCCGTTCAGGGGGGGCCTGCCGCGGAGAC
>NC_084853.1:14214234-14216734 GCF_951802175.1 Populus nigra
AGCGCTGGTTCAGGCACGGGGGGCAGTGTTGGAATCGGCAGCGCCGACGAAATCGGCAAAGTCGGCAGAATCGGCAGCGCAGATTTTTCGACGAACATGGGCTGGACGCTGGACTGGCCGGGCCATGCAGGAAAATTCATCGAGGGGACACGCTGACGAAACAGCGCTGGTTCAGGCACGGCGGGCAGTGTTGGAATCGGCAGCGCCGACGAAATCGGCAAAGTCGGCAGAATCGGCAGCGGGTGCTGGCGATGGGTCTGGACGGGCTGGATAGTCCAAGGCTCGACGAGAAAGACTGCTGGTTTAGACACTGGGGCAGTGGCAGCCCGCGGGACAGTGTCGGCAGATTCGGCAGCGCAGATTTGTGCGGCTGCAGGTTCGTCGGGGAAAATCGGCAGCGCAGATTTTGCGACGAACATGGGCTGGACGATGGACTGTCCAGGCCAGGCAGGAAAATTTGTCGAGGGGACACGCTGACGAAACAGCGCTGGTTCAGGCACGGCGGGCAGTGGTGGAATCGGCAGCGCCGACGAAATCGGCAAAGTCGGCAGAATCGGCAGCGCAGATTTTTCGACGAACACGGGCTGGACGGTGGACTGTCCAGGCCAGGCAGGAAAATTCGTCGAGGGGACACGCTGAGGAAACAGCGCTGGTTCAGACACGGTGGGCGCAGTGTTGGAATCGGCAGCGCCGAGAAAATCGGCAAAGTCGGCAGAATCGGCAGCAGGTGCTGGCGATGAGTCAGGACGGACTGGATAGTCCAAGGCTCGATGAGAAAGACCGCTGGTTTAGACACTGGGGCAGTGGCAGCCCGCGGGGCAGTGTCGGCAGACTCGGCAGCAGTGTCTGCCGATTCGGCAGCGTTGGCTTGTTGGCGCGGGGGGCCGATGCGAGTGGGGACTTGGGCAGCGGGCAGTGAAAGCAAGAGTTTCCCCGATGCTGCCGGGAAAAACGCTCCCCGGGATGGCCGGGTGAGATGACCCGGCGGCCCGCGACGGGTCATTCAATTCCATGCCCCGTCAACATAACTCCCGATGTACTGTTTGCTTTTTCGGAAGAAGAGATCCATCCCCCCATCCTCGGCCAGCCAAAAACGCTCCAATTAATGGCCGGGTGAGATGACCCGGCGGCCCGCGACGCGTCATTCAAATCACTGCCCTATCGGCTACAACTGCTGATGGGTGGGATTAGAGGCCTGCCATGGTGGTGAGGGGCGGCGAGGACCGTGAAAGCTAGAGTTTTTCAGAGGCTGCCGGGAAAAAGGCCCCTCGGGTGGCGGGGTGCGAGGACCAGGCGCGTCATTCAATTCTCTTCCCTATCAACTTGGCTCCCGTTGGCGGGATTGGAGGCCTACTGTTTGTTACAGGGCTAAAATCGTCAGGGGAAGAGCTGACGAAACAATGCTGGTTTGGATGCAGGGGGTAGTGTTGGAATCGGCAGCGCGGACAAAATCGGCAAAGTCGACAAAAAAGACTGTTGGTCTGGACATCGGGGCAGCGGCAGCCATGCCGACAGGGGGGGAAATCGGCAGCGCAGATTTGTGCAGCTGCAGGTTCGTCGGGGAAATCGGCAGCGCAGATTTTTCGATGAACATGGGCTGGAAGATGGACTGTCCAGGCCAGGCAGGGAAATTCGTCAAGGGGACACGCTGACGAAAGTAGGCTCGTCGGTGAAAATCGGCAGCGCAGATTTTTCGACGAACAGGGGCTGGATGCTGGACCGGCCGGGCCAGGCAGGAAAATTCGTCAGGGGGGCACGCTGACGAAAAGAGGGGCTGCCGCGTGGAAAATCGGCAGCGCAGATTTTTCGACGAACATTCGTCAGGGGGGCACGCTGACGAAAAGAGGGGCTGCCGCGTGGAAAATCGGCAGCGCAGATTTTTCGACGAACAGGGGCTGGATGCTGGACCGGCCGGGCCAGGCAGGAAAATTCGTCAGGGGGGCACGCTGACGAAAAGAGGGGCTGCCGCGTGGAAAATCGGCAGCGCAGATTTTTCGACGAACATTCGTCAGGGGGGCACGCTGAGGAAAACAGGGGCTGCCGCGTGGAAAATCGGCAGCGCAGATTTTTCGACGAACATTCGTCAGGGGGGCACGCTGAGGAAAACAGGGGCTGCCGCGTGGAAAATCGGCAGCGCAGATTTTTCGACGAACAGGGGCTGGATGCTGGACCGGCCGGGCCAGGCAGGAAAATTCGTCAGGGGGGCACGCTGACGAAAAGAGGGGCTGCCGCGTGGAAAATCGGCAGCGCAGATTTTTCGACGAACAGGGGCTGGATGCTGGACCGGCCGGGCCAGGCAGGAAAATTCGTCAGGGGGGCACGCTGACGAAAAGAGGGGCTGCCGCGTGGAAAATCGGCAGCGCAGATTTTTCGACGAACAGGGGCTGGACTGGCCGGGCCAGGCAGGAAAATTCGTCAGGGGGGCACGCTGACGAAAACAGGGGCTGCCGCGTGGAAAATCGGCAGCGCAGATTTTTCGACGAACAGGGGCTGGACTGGC
>NC_084853.1:14226734-14231734 GCF_951802175.1 Populus nigra
AAAAGACTGTTGGTCCAGACAAGGGGGCAGCGGCAGCCATGCCAACAGGGGGGAATCGGCAGCGCAGATTTTTCGACGAACATGGGCTGGACGCTGGACTGGCCGGGCCATGCAGGAAAATTCATCGAGGGGACACGCTGAAGAAACAGCGCTGGTTTAGACACGGTGGGCGCAGTGTTGGAATCGGCAGCGCCGATGAAACCGGCAAAGTCGGCAGAATTGGCAGCGGGTGCTGGCGATGGGTCTGGACGGGCTGGATAGTCCAAGGCTCGACGAGAAAGACCGCAGGTTGAGACACTGGGGCAGTGGCAGCCCGCGGGACAGTGTTGGCAGATTCGGCAGCGCAGATTTGTGCGGCTGCAGGTTCGTCGGGGAAAATCGGCAGCGCAGATTTTTCGACGAACATGGGCTGGACGATGGACTGTCCAGGCCAGGCAGGAAAATTTGTCGAGGGGACACGCTGACGAAACAGCGCTGGTTCAGGCACGGGGGGCAGTGTTGGAATCGGCAGCGCCGACGAAATCGGCAAAGTCGGCAGAATCGGCAGCGCAGATTTTTCGACGAACATGGGCTGGACGCTGGACTGGCCGGGCCATGCAGGAAAATTCATCGAGGGGACACGCTGACGAAACAGCGCTGGTTCAGGCACGGCGGGCAGTGTTGGAATCGGCAGCGCCGACGAAATCGGCAAAGTCGGCAGAATCGGCAGCGGGTGCTGGCGATGGGTCTGGACGGGCTGGATAGTCCAAGGCTCGACGAGAAAGACTGCTGGTTTAGACACTGGGGCAGTGGCAGCCCGCGGGACAGTGTCGGCAGATTCGGCAGCGCAGATTTGTGCGGCTGCAGGTTCGTCGGGGAAAATCGGCAGCGCAGATTTTGCGACGAACATGGGCTGGACGATGGACTGTCCAGGCCAGGCAGGAAAATTTGTCGAGGGGACACGCTGACGAAACAGCGCTGGTTCAGGCACGGCGGGCAGTGGTGGAATCGGCAGCGCCGACGAAATCGGCAAAGTCGGCAGAATCGGCAGCGCAGATTTTTCGACGAACACGGGCTGGACGGTGGACTGTCCAGGCCAGGCAGGAAAATTCGTCGAGGGGACACGCTGAGGAAACAGCGCTGGTTCAGACACGGTGGGCGCAGTGTTGGAATCGGCAGCGCCGAGAAAATCGGCAAAGTCGGCAGAATCGGCAGCAGGTGCTGGCGATGAGTCAGGACGGACTGGATAGTCCAAGGCTCGATGAGAAAGACCGCTGGTTTAGACACTGGGGCAGTGGCAGCCCGCGGGGCAGTGTCGGCAGACTCGGCAGCAGTGTCTGCCGATTCGGCAGCGTTGGCTTGTTGGCGCGGGGGGCCGATGCGAGTGGGGACTTGGGCAGCGGGCAGTGAAAGCAAGAGTTTCCCCGATGCTGCCGGGAAAAACGCTCCCCGGGATGGCCGGGTGAGATGACCCGGCGGCCCGCGACGGGTCATTCAATTCCATGCCCCGTCAACATAACTCCCGATGTACTGTTTGCTTTTTCGGAAGAAGAGATCCATCCCCCCATCCTCGGCCAGCCAAAAACGCTCCAATTAATGGCCGGGTGAGATGACCCGGCGGCCCGCGACGCGTCATTCAAATCACTGCCCTATCGGCTACAACTGCTGATGGGTGGGATTAGAGGCCTGCCATGGTGGTGAGGGGCGGCGAGGACCGTGAAAGCTAGAGTTTTTCAGAGGCTGCCGGGAAAAAGGCCCCTCGGGTGGCGGGGTGCGAGGACCAGGCGCGTCATTCAATTCTCTTCCCTATCAACTTGGCTCCCGTTGGCGGGATTGGAGGCCTACTGTTTGTTACAGGGCTAAAATCGTCAGGGGAAGAGCTGACGAAACAATGCTGGTTTGGATGCAGGGGGTAGTGTTGGAATCGGCAGCGCGGACAAAATCGGCAAAGTCGACAAAAAAGACTGTTGGTCTGGACATCGGGGCAGCGGCAGCCATGCCGACAGGGGGGGAAATCGGCAGCGCAGATTTGTGCAGCTGCAGGTTCGTCGGGGAAATCGGCAGCGCAGATTTTTCGATGAACATGGGCTGGAAGATGGACTGTCCAGGCCAGGCAGGGAAATTCGTCAAGGGGACACGCTGACGAAAGTAGGCTCGTCGGTGAAAATCGGCAGCGCAGATTTTTCGACGAACAGGGGCTGGATGCTGGACCGGCCGGGCCAGGCAGGAAAATTCGTCAGGGGGGCACGCTGACGAAAAGAGGGGCTGCCGCGTGGAAAATCGGCAGCGCAGATTTTTCGACGAACATTCGTCAGGGGGGCACGCTGACGAAAAGAGGGGCTGCCGCGTGGAAAATCGGCAGCGCAGATTTTTCGACGAACAGGGGCTGGATGCTGGACCGGCCGGGCCAGGCAGGAAAATTCGTCAGGGGGGCACGCTGACGAAAAGAGGGGCTGCCGCGTGGAAAATCGGCAGCGCAGATTTTTCGACGAACATTCGTCAGGGGGGCACGCTGAGGAAAACAGGGGCTGCCGCGTGGAAAATCGGCAGCGCAGATTTTTCGACGAACATTCGTCAGGGGGGCACGCTGAGGAAAACAGGGGCTGCCGCGTGGAAAATCGGCAGCGCAGATTTTTCGACGAACAGGGGCTGGATGCTGGACCGGCCGGGCCAGGCAGGAAAATTCGTCAGGGGGGCACGCTGACGAAAAGAGGGGCTGCCGCGTGGAAAATCGGCAGCGCAGATTTTTCGACGAACAGGGGCTGGATGCTGGACCGGCCGGGCCAGGCAGGAAAATTCGTCAGGGGGGCACGCTGACGAAAAGAGGGGCTGCCGCGTGGAAAATCGGCAGCGCAGATTTTTCGACGAACAGGGGCTGGACTGGCCGGGCCAGGCAGGAAAATTCGTCAGGGGGGCACGCTGACGAAAACAGGGGCTGCCGCGTGGAAAATCGGCAGCGCAGATTTTTCGACGAACAGGGGCTGGACTGGCCGGGCCAGGCAGGAAAATTCGTCAGGGGGGCACGCTGACGAAAGTAGGCTCGTCGTGGAAAATCAGCAGCGCAGATTTTTCGACGAACAGGGGCTGGACGCTGGACTGGGCCAGGCAGGAAAATTCGTCAGGGGGGCACGCTGACGAAAACAGGGGCTGCCGCGTGGAATGGCAGCCTACACGCAGATGCGAATTCGGCAGCGCACGATGGCTTGAGCAGGTCATGGGTTCGACTTGGCGCGATCTGAAACCTGGACGAGGGACTGTCGACGCTGGACGAGCCAGCGCGGTGGCCTGTCGTGCCCCGTTCAGGGGGGGCCTGCCGCGGAGACAGCCCTCGCGGGCTCGACAGCGCAGGCCAGCGTCCCCGACGTCGCTGGCCGCGGCAGGCGAGCTGCCGGGGTTCCCGCATTCCTACAAGAAAACGTCGTGCTTTCCACATGAAACCAATCCAGTAAAATCAGCCATATTTTTATGAGGCTGCCCACTGAATTTGGGGTCATTCCGGGCCGGTTCCTAGTTTTGCGGATTTACTCGATTTCTAATGGTAGGAAAATTAAAACAAATACTTCCCGACCTCGAAAAATTCTGGGAAAATTAATGAAGGTGGATTGGATTTTTGCCAACCTCTCTGCAAAATTTCAGCTCAAAATACCAAGAAATGAATTTTTTAGAGGGGGGGTGACAGCTGGGACCTAGTAGTGTCTCCCCCTGCCAGAGCTGCAATGACACTTATTGCTCTTTAGGGAGCCACCAGGCCGGCGCCCCTCAAAGACCACACGCGCGCGCGCGCCCGCCCGCGCTGGGCGCTGGGGCGCTGGGGCCTGAGGGCCTGGGGCCCTTGGGGGCCCTTGGGCGCTTGGGCGCGCGCGCGCGGCCCCCGCAGCCATGCCGCGCCGCGCGACGCGCGGACAGCCCCTGCTGGCTTGCTCTCTCGCCCGCGGGGGGGCTGCCTTCGGGCCCTGGCCCCCCGCGTTCTGGCCTGCCCCCTGCGGGGGAGAGGCTAGGCGCTGCAGGGGCCAGCCCGACGTCGCTGGCCGCGGCAGGCGACAGCCCCTGCTGGCTTGCTCTCTCGCCCGCGGGGGGGCTGCCTTCGGGCCCTGGCCCCCCGCGTTCTGGCCTGCCCCCCGCGTGGGAGAGGCTAGGCGCTGCAGGGGCCAGCCCGACGTCGCTGGCCGCGGCAGGCGAGCCGCCGGGGTTCCCGCATTCCTACAACAAAACGTCGTGCTTTCCACATGAAATCAACCCGCGTTCTGGCCTGCCCCCCGCGTGGGAGAGGCTAGGCGCTGCAGGGGCCAGCCCGACGTCGCTGGCCGCGGCAGGCGACAGCCCCTGCTGGCTTGCTCTCTCGCCCGCGGGGGGGCTGCCTTCGGGCCCTGGCCCCCCGCGTTCTGGCCTGCCCCCCGCGTGGGAGAGGCTAGGCGCTGCAGGGGCCAGCCCGACGTCGCTGGCCGCGGCAGGCGAGCCGCCGGGGTTCCCGCATTCCTACAACAAAACGTCGTGCTTTCCACATGAAATCAATCCAGTAAAATCAGCCATATTTTTATGAGGCTGCCCACTGAATTTGGGGTCATTCCGGGCCGGTTCCTATTTTTTCCGATTTCCTCGATTTTTAATGGTAGGAAAATAAAAAAAAATACTTCCCGACCTCGAAAAATTCTGGAAAAATTAATAAAGTTGGATTGGATTTTTTCCAACCTCTGTGCAAAATTTCAGCTCAAAATACCAAGAAATGAATTTTTTAGAGGGGGGGTGACAGCTGGGACCTAGTAGTGTCTCCCCCTGCCAGAGCTTCAATGACACTTATTGCTCTTTATGGGGGTGCCCCCTGACTGGCCATGGGGCGCGCTGGCCTGGCGCCCATAGGCCTGCCGCGGGGGATATGTGGGCTGTTGCTAAACTCGGACTAAGGTGGGGGGCCTCATGGCCCGAAGTATTGCCGGCATCGATGACCCGTTTTCCGGCCGGCGACGACCCGATTCCGGCCACCGTCTTCGGGACCCGCTCCAAGCCGTCGGGCGCGTTGGGGC
>NC_084853.1:14241734-14244234 GCF_951802175.1 Populus nigra
GGGAAATCGGCAGCGCAGATTTTTCGATGAACATGGGCTGGAAGATGGACTGTCCAGGCCAGGCAGGGAAATTCGTCAAGGGGACACGCTGACGAAAGTAGGCTCGTCGGTGAAAATCGGCAGCGCAGATTTTTCGACGAACAGGGGCTGGATGCTGGACCGGCCGGGCCAGGCAGGAAAATTCGTCAGGGGGGCACGCTGACGAAAAGAGGGGCTGCCGCGTGGAAAATCGGCAGCGCAGATTTTTCGACGAACATTCGTCAGGGGGGCACGCTGACGAAAAGAGGGGCTGCCGCGTGGAAAATCGGCAGCGCAGATTTTTCGACGAACAGGGGCTGGATGCTGGACCGGCCGGGCCAGGCAGGAAAATTCGTCAGGGGGGCACGCTGACGAAAAGAGGGGCTGCCGCGTGGAAAATCGGCAGCGCAGATTTTTCGACGAACATTCGTCAGGGGGGCACGCTGAGGAAAACAGGGGCTGCCGCGTGGAAAATCGGCAGCGCAGATTTTTCGACGAACATTCGTCAGGGGGGCACGCTGAGGAAAACAGGGGCTGCCGCGTGGAAAATCGGCAGCGCAGATTTTTCGACGAACAGGGGCTGGATGCTGGACCGGCCGGGCCAGGCAGGAAAATTCGTCAGGGGGGCACGCTGACGAAAAGAGGGGCTGCCGCGTGGAAAATCGGCAGCGCAGATTTTTCGACGAACAGGGGCTGGATGCTGGACCGGCCGGGCCAGGCAGGAAAATTCGTCAGGGGGGCACGCTGACGAAAAGAGGGGCTGCCGCGTGGAAAATCGGCAGCGCAGATTTTTCGACGAACAGGGGCTGGACTGGCCGGGCCAGGCAGGAAAATTCGTCAGGGGGGCACGCTGACGAAAACAGGGGCTGCCGCGTGGAAAATCGGCAGCGCAGATTTTTCGACGAACAGGGGCTGGACTGGCCGGGCCAGGCAGGAAAATTCGTCAGGGGGGCACGCTGACGAAAGTAGGCTCGTCGTGGAAAATCAGCAGCGCAGATTTTTCGACGAACAGGGGCTGGACGCTGGACTGGGCCAGGCAGGAAAATTCGTCAGGGGGGCACGCTGACGAAAACAGGGGCTGCCGCGTGGAATGGCAGCCTACACGCAGATGCGAATTCGGCAGCGCACGATGGCTTGAGCAGGTCATGGGTTCGACTTGGCGCGATCTGAAACCTGGACGAGGGACTGTCGACGCTGGACGAGCCAGCGCGGTGGCCTGTCGTGCCCCGTTCAGGGGGGGCCTGCCGCGGAGACAGCCCTCGCGGGCTCGACAGCGCAGGCCAGCGTCCCCGACGTCGCTGGCCGCGGCAGGCGAGCTGCCGGGGTTCCCGCATTCCTACAAGAAAACGTCGTGCTTTCCACATGAAACCAATCCAGTAAAATCAGCCATATTTTTATGAGGCTGCCCACTGAATTTGGGGTCATTCCGGGCCGGTTCCTAGTTTTGCGGATTTACTCGATTTCTAATGGTAGGAAAATTAAAACAAATACTTCCCGACCTCGAAAAATTCTGGGAAAATTAATGAAGGTGGATTGGATTTTTGCCAACCTCTCTGCAAAATTTCAGCTCAAAATACCAAGAAATGAATTTTTTAGAGGGGGGGTGACAGCTGGGACCTAGTAGTGTCTCCCCCTGCCAGAGCTGCAATGACACTTATTGCTCTTTAGGGAGCCACCAGGCCGGCGCCCCTCAAAGACCACACGCGCGCGCGCGCCCGCCCGCGCTGGGCGCTGGGGCGCTGGGGCCTGAGGGCCTGGGGCCCTTGGGGGCCCTTGGGCGCTTGGGCGCGCGCGCGCGGCCCCCGCAGCCATGCCGCGCCGCGCGACGCGCGGACAGCCCCTGCTGGCTTGCTCTCTCGCCCGCGGGGGGGCTGCCTTCGGGCCCTGGCCCCCCGCGTTCTGGCCTGCCCCCTGCGGGGGAGAGGCTAGGCGCTGCAGGGGCCAGCCCGACGTCGCTGGCCGCGGCAGGCGACAGCCCCTGCTGGCTTGCTCTCTCGCCCGCGGGGGGGCTGCCTTCGGGCCCTGGCCCCCCGCGTTCTGGCCTGCCCCCCGCGTGGGAGAGGCTAGGCGCTGCAGGGGCCAGCCCGACGTCGCTGGCCGCGGCAGGCGACAGCCCCTGCTGGCTTGCTCTCTCGCCCGCGGGGGGGCTGCCTTCGGGCCCTGGCCCCCCGCGTTCTGGCCTGCCCCCCGCGTGGGAGAGGCTAGGCGCTGCAGGGGCCAGCCCGACGTCGCTGGCCGCGGCAGGCGAGCCGCCGGGGTTCCCGCATTCCTACAACAAAACGTCGTGCTTTCCACATGAAATCAATCCAGTAAAATCAGCCATATTTTTATGAGGCTGCCCACTGAATTTGGGGTCATTCCGGGCCGGTTCCTATTTTTTCCGATTTCCTCGATTTTTAATGGTAGGAAAATAAAAAAAAATACTTCCCGACCTCGAAAAATTCTGGAAAAATTAATAAAGTTGGATTGGATTTTTGCCAAC
>NC_084853.1:14249234-14251734 GCF_951802175.1 Populus nigra
GATTTGCTTCGAAAAATATTGCCAGTCCATAGGAAATTTCTGCACAGGCTAGTAATCTTGTGGAGCACAACGGCTGGGATAGGGAAGATGTTAATCCAAAATTGCACCATGCCATGGAGGACCGATTTAATCAATTCCAGCCGACCTGCATATGAGAGAAACTTCCCCAGCCAATTCTGAATAGTAGATTCAAGCCTGTGAATAAGAGGAGAGAATTGACTGGCTAAAAGCCTGTGAGGGCTGAGTGGCACGCCGAGGTACTTGAAAGGAAAGCTTCCTTCTGAGAAGTGGGAGAGGCTGAGAATGGCTTGTTTAATAACCTCCGATACGCCAGCAAAGTAAATGGAGGATTTTGCTGCATTAATAGCAAGGCCAGAGGACTCGCCAAAAATGTGAAGCTGTTGAAGGAGAATGTTAACAGATGCCATGTCACAACGACAGAGCAGCAAGATATCATCAGCAAACCCAAGATGAGTAATTCCCAAGGCTTGACATTTGGGGTGGAAGTTGAAACCTGAAATCTGAGTGGAGCTTTTCAGAAGCCTAGAGAAGTATTCCATGCAAATAATAAAGAGATATGGAGATAACGGGTCTCCTTGCCGGACACCACATTTGCCAGGGAAGAAACCATAGAGATTACCATTTACACAAACAGAGAAGGAGGCAGTCTCAACACATTCCATAACCAGATGGACAAACCTAGCAGGGAACCCCAAGAGGTGCAGGAGATCACGAAGAAAAGGCCACTGAACTGTATCAAATGCTTTCTTGAAGTCAATCTTGATGGTGCAACGGGGTGACACACGTTTTCTCCCATAATTTCTCAGCAATTCTTGTATAAGGTTTATATTGTCAGCCATGAGTCTCCCACCAAGAAAAGCATTTTGAGAGGGACTAATGATATCATTTAGAACGTGAGCCAACCTCCCTGCAAGTATCTTGGAGATAACTTTGTAAGTGACGTTGCAGCAGGAGATTGGTCTGAAATCTGCAGCTGAGTTGGCAGTGGTTGACTTGGGAACAAGAGCTATGGTAGAATGGTTGAGCTGCTTGAGAAGCTCCCCGGAGGCAAAGAAGTCCTTCACGGCTGAACAGAAGTCTGTCCCCACAATGCTCCAAGCTTTTTTAAAGAATGCAGATGTGTACCCATCCGGCCCTGGAGCTTTATTATCATCCATACTGAAGAGAACCCTTTTAATGTCATCAGCTGAAACAGGAGCAAGAAGATAGGCATGGGAATCAACCTTAATGCAGGCTCCACTTTGTACCACCTCAGCTCGCAGAGGAATAGTGTGCTTGGATGTTCCCAGTAACTCTTTGTAGTATGAAACGAACTCTCTACCCACCTCTTCAGCCGAAGTAGTTAACATACCATCACTTCTAACTATGGCAGGAATGTGGCGGCTTCTGTGACGCTGGTTCATCAAAGAATGAAAGAATCTAGAGCCCTTGTCACATTCTTTAAAGAAAGCACACTTCAACTTTTGGCTAAAGAACATTTTTTCAGCTGACTTAAGATTAACAAGGCTGAGCCGCTGGAGCTTTTCAAGAGCAAGGAGCTGACCGTTGTCCATGTCATTTTGGAGAAGAAGCTGAGTGTCATCCAGGGCCTGTTCAGCTCTAGTAACCCTCTCCGAAATATGGCTAAAATGAAGGCTGTTGAGAGACCTTAGACTGCCCTTTAAAAGTTTGAGCTTTTTGCAAAGGATATACATGGGCGTCCCATAAGCATCCAAAGACCAATTCTGAGAGATGGTTTCCAGGAACTGGGGATGAGTAGTCCACATGTTGAAAAATTTAAAGTTCCTGTTGCCCTGAGGAGCCCGAAGTCCCAGCTGGACAGTAGATGGAGCATGGTCTGAAAAAGCTCCTGGAGTTCCAAAATGGACGTGAGCCATTTGTTGCATAGAGGACCAGTGGGTGTTCACCATCACCCTGTCAATCTTTGTCCAGACTGTGCCATTTGTCCATGTGAAGTGGGAGCCTGTAGAATTCAAGTCAGCTATTCCGAGATCAGAGCAACACTCCCTGAAATCTGAAATTTCATAGGTAGAGACTGCCTCCCCATTATGTTTGTCCTCTTGAGAGAGGATTGAGTTAAAGTCACCAAGTAGAAGCCATGGAGAGTCCACGCTCCATCTTCTGAGGTCTGCCCACAAGGTCCTCCTGGCCGAAATTGTGTTGAACCCATAGATGAAGGTGGCCGTAAAACAGAATTGTTGCACCAAGCTTGTAACTAGAACGTGAATCCCCTGAGCAGAGGAGTGAAGCATCTCAACTTTCACTGTGTCAGGATTCCAAAACACAATTATACGTGCATAAGCTGCAGCTCCAGCATTACTGACAAACTGCCATGTCTTCAGCCGAAACTTATGCAAACACTCTACTTTTGCCAGAGACAACTTGGTCTCGAGAAGACCACATACATCCATCTTTTTACTTTTCATGAGGCTAGAGACCTCATGTTGTTTGAGAGGGCTATTAAGCCCCCTCACGTTCC
>NC_084853.1:14259234-14261734 GCF_951802175.1 Populus nigra
TTTTTCGACGAACATGGGCTGGACGCTGGACTGGCCGGGCCATGCAGGAAAATTCATCGAGGGGACACGCTGACGAAACAGCGCTGGTTCAGGCACGGCGGGCAGTGTTGGAATCGACAGCGCCGACGAAATCGGCAAAGTCGGCAGAATCGGCAGCGGGTGCTGGCGATGGGTCTGGACGGGCTGGATAGTCCAAGGCTCGACGAGAAAGACTGCTGGTTTAGACACTGGGGCAGTGGCAGCCCGCGGGACAGTGTCGGCAGATTCGGCAGCGCAGATTTGTGCGGCTGCAGGTTCGTCGGGGAAAATCGGCAGCGCAGATTTTGCGACGAACATGGGCTGGACGATGGACTGTCCAGGCCAGGCAGGAAAATTTGTCGAGGGGACACGCTGACGAAACAGCGCTGGTTCAGGCACGGCGGGCAGTGGTGGAATCGGCAGCGCCGACGAAATCGGCAAAGTCGGCAGAATCGGCAGCGCAGATTTTTCGACGAACACGGGCTGGACGGTGGACTGTCCAGGCCAGGCAGGAAAATTCGTCGAGGGGACACGCTGAGGAAACAGCGCTGGTTCAGACACGGTGGGCGCAGTGTTGGAATCGGCAGCGCCGAGAAAATCGGCAAAGTCGGCAGAATCGGCAGCAGGTGCTGGCGATGAGTCAGGACGGACTGGATAGTCCAAGGCTCGATGAGAAAGACCGCTGGTTTAGACACTGGGGCAGTGGCAGCCCGCGGGGCAGTGTCGGCAGACTCGGCAGCAGTGTCTGCCGATTCGGCAGCGTTGGCTTGTTGGCGCGGGGGGCCGATGCGAGTGGGGACTTGGGCAGCGGGCAGTGAAAGCAAGAGTTTCCCCGATGCTGCCGGGAAAAACGCTCCCCGGGATGGCCGGGTGAGATGACCCGGCGGCCCGCGACGGGTCATTCAATTCCATGCCCCGTCAACATAACTCCCGATGTACTGTTTGCTTTTTCGGAAGAAGAGATCCATCCCCCCATCCTCGGCCAGCCAAAAACGCTCCAATTAATGGCCGGGTGAGATGACCCGGCGGCCCGCGACGCGTCATTCAAATCACTGCCCTATCGGCTACAACTGCTGATGGGTGGGATTAGAGGCCTGCCATGGTGGTGAGGGGCGGCGAGGACCGTGAAAGCTAGAGTTTTTCAGAGGCTGCCGGGAAAAAGGCCCCTCGGGTGGCGGGGTGCGAGGACCAGGCGCGTCATTCAATTCTCTTCCCTATCAACTTGGCTCCCGTTGGCGGGATTGGAGGCCTACTGTTTGTTACAGGGCTAAAATCGTCAGGGGAAGAGCTGACGAAACAATGCTGGTTTGGATGCAGGGGGTAGTGTTGGAATCGGCAGCGCGGACAAAATCGGCAAAGTCGACAAAAAAGACTGTTGGTCTGGACATCGGGGCAGCGGCAGCCATGCCGACAGGGGGGGAAATCGGCAGCGCAGATTTGTGCAGCTGCAGGTTCGTCGGGGAAATCGGCAGCGCAGATTTTTCGATGAACATGGGCTGGAAGATGGACTGTCCAGGCCAGGCAGGGAAATTCGTCAAGGGGACACGCTGACGAAAGTAGGCTCGTCGGTGAAAATCGGCAGCGCAGATTTTTCGACGAACAGGGGCTGGATGCTGGACCGGCCGGGCCAGGCAGGAAAATTCGTCAGGGGGGCACGCTGACGAAAAGAGGGGCTGCCGCGTGGAAAATCGGCAGCGCAGATTTTTCGACGAACATTCGTCAGGGGGGCACGCTGACGAAAAGAGGGGCTGCCGCGTGGAAAATCGGCAGCGCAGATTTTTCGACGAACAGGGGCTGGATGCTGGACCGGCCGGGCCAGGCAGGAAAATTCGTCAGGGGGGCACGCTGACGAAAAGAGGGGCTGCCGCGTGGAAAATCGGCAGCGCAGATTTTTCGACGAACATTCGTCAGGGGGGCACGCTGAGGAAAACAGGGGCTGCCGCGTGGAAAATCGGCAGCGCAGATTTTTCGACGAACATTCGTCAGGGGGGCACGCTGAGGAAAACAGGGGCTGCCGCGTGGAAAATCGGCAGCGCAGATTTTTCGACGAACAGGGGCTGGATGCTGGACCGGCCGGGCCAGGCAGGAAAATTCGTCAGGGGGGCACGCTGACGAAAAGAGGGGCTGCCGCGTGGAAAATCGGCAGCGCAGATTTTTCGACGAACAGGGGCTGGATGCTGGACCGGCCGGGCCAGGCAGGAAAATTCGTCAGGGGGGCACGCTGACGAAAAGAGGGGCTGCCGCGTGGAAAATCGGCAGCGCAGATTTTTCGACGAACAGGGGCTGGACTGGCCGGGCCAGGCAGGAAAATTCGTCAGGGGGGCACGCTGACGAAAACAGGGGCTGCCGCGTGGAAAATCGGCAGCGCAGATTTTTCGACGAACAGGGGCTGGACTGGCCGGGCCAGGCAGGAAAATTCGTCAGGGGGGCACGCTGACGAAAGTAGGCTCGTCGTGGAAAATCAGCAGCGCAGATTTTTCGA
>NC_084853.1:14271734-14276734 GCF_951802175.1 Populus nigra
GGCAGCGGGTGCTGGCGATGGGTCTGGACGGGCTGGATAGTCCAAGGCTCGACGAGAAAGACCGCAGGTTGAGACACTGGGGCAGTGGCAGCCCGCGGGACAGTGTTGGCAGATTCGGCAGCGCAGATTTGTGCGGCTGCAGGTTCGTCGGGGAAAATCGGCAGCGCAGATTTTTCGACGAACATGGGCTGGACGATGGACTGTCCAGGCCAGGCAGGAAAATTTGTCGAGGGGACACGCTGACGAAACAGCGCTGGTTCAGGCACGGGGGGCAGTGTTGGAATCGGCAGCGCCGACGAAATCGGCAAAGTCGGCAGAATCGGCAGCGCAGATTTTTCGACGAACATGGGCTGGACGCTGGACTGGCCGGGCCATGCAGGAAAATTCATCGAGGGGACACGCTGACGAAACAGCGCTGGTTCAGGCACGGCGGGCAGTGTTGGAATCGGCAGCGCCGACGAAATCGGCAAAGTCGGCAGAATCGGCAGCGGGTGCTGGCGATGGGTCTGGACGGGCTGGATAGTCCAAGGCTCGACGAGAAAGACTGCTGGTTTAGACACTGGGGCAGTGGCAGCCCGCGGGACAGTGTCGGCAGATTCGGCAGCGCAGATTTGTGCGGCTGCAGGTTCGTCGGGGAAAATCGGCAGCGCAGATTTTGCGACGAACATGGGCTGGACGATGGACTGTCCAGGCCAGGCAGGAAAATTTGTCGAGGGGACACGCTGACGAAACAGCGCTGGTTCAGGCACGGCGGGCAGTGGTGGAATCGGCAGCGCCGACGAAATCGGCAAAGTCGGCAGAATCGGCAGCGCAGATTTTTCGACGAACACGGGCTGGACGGTGGACTGTCCAGGCCAGGCAGGAAAATTCGTCGAGGGGACACGCTGAGGAAACAGCGCTGGTTCAGACACGGTGGGCGCAGTGTTGGAATCGGCAGCGCCGAGAAAATCGGCAAAGTCGGCAGAATCGGCAGCAGGTGCTGGCGATGAGTCAGGACGGACTGGATAGTCCAAGGCTCGATGAGAAAGACCGCTGGTTTAGACACTGGGGCAGTGGCAGCCCGCGGGGCAGTGTCGGCAGACTCGGCAGCAGTGTCTGCCGATTCGGCAGCGTTGGCTTGTTGGCGCGGGGGGCCGATGCGAGTGGGGACTTGGGCAGCGGGCAGTGAAAGCAAGAGTTTCCCCGATGCTGCCGGGAAAAACGCTCCCCGGGATGGCCGGGTGAGATGACCCGGCGGCCCGCGACGGGTCATTCAATTCCATGCCCCGTCAACATAACTCCCGATGTACTGTTTGCTTTTTCGGAAGAAGAGATCCATCCCCCCATCCTCGGCCAGCCAAAAACGCTCCAATTAATGGCCGGGTGAGATGACCCGGCGGCCCGCGACGCGTCATTCAAATCACTGCCCTATCGGCTACAACTGCTGATGGGTGGGATTAGAGGCCTGCCATGGTGGTGAGGGGCGGCGAGGACCGTGAAAGCTAGAGTTTTTCAGAGGCTGCCGGGAAAAAGGCCCCTCGGGTGGCGGGGTGCGAGGACCAGGCGCGTCATTCAATTCTCTTCCCTATCAACTTGGCTCCCGTTGGCGGGATTGGAGGCCTACTGTTTGTTACAGGGCTAAAATCGTCAGGGGAAGAGCTGACGAAACAATGCTGGTTTGGATGCAGGGGGTAGTGTTGGAATCGGCAGCGCGGACAAAATCGGCAAAGTCGACAAAAAAGACTGTTGGTCTGGACATCGGGGCAGCGGCAGCCATGCCGACAGGGGGGGAAATCGGCAGCGCAGATTTGTGCAGCTGCAGGTTCGTCGGGGAAATCGGCAGCGCAGATTTTTCGATGAACATGGGCTGGAAGATGGACTGTCCAGGCCAGGCAGGGAAATTCGTCAAGGGGACACGCTGACGAAAGTAGGCTCGTCGGTGAAAATCGGCAGCGCAGATTTTTCGACGAACAGGGGCTGGATGCTGGACCGGCCGGGCCAGGCAGGAAAATTCGTCAGGGGGGCACGCTGACGAAAAGAGGGGCTGCCGCGTGGAAAATCGGCAGCGCAGATTTTTCGACGAACATTCGTCAGGGGGGCACGCTGACGAAAAGAGGGGCTGCCGCGTGGAAAATCGGCAGCGCAGATTTTTCGACGAACAGGGGCTGGATGCTGGACCGGCCGGGCCAGGCAGGAAAATTCGTCAGGGGGGCACGCTGACGAAAAGAGGGGCTGCCGCGTGGAAAATCGGCAGCGCAGATTTTTCGACGAACATTCGTCAGGGGGGCACGCTGAGGAAAACAGGGGCTGCCGCGTGGAAAATCGGCAGCGCAGATTTTTCGACGAACATTCGTCAGGGGGGCACGCTGAGGAAAACAGGGGCTGCCGCGTGGAAAATCGGCAGCGCAGATTTTTCGACGAACAGGGGCTGGATGCTGGACCGGCCGGGCCAGGCAGGAAAATTCGTCAGGGGGGCACGCTGACGAAAAGAGGGGCTGCCGCGTGGAAAATCGGCAGCGCAGATTTTTCGACGAACAGGGGCTGGATGCTGGACCGGCCGGGCCAGGCAGGAAAATTCGTCAGGGGGGCACGCTGACGAAAAGAGGGGCTGCCGCGTGGAAAATCGGCAGCGCAGATTTTTCGACGAACAGGGGCTGGACTGGCCGGGCCAGGCAGGAAAATTCGTCAGGGGGGCACGCTGACGAAAACAGGGGCTGCCGCGTGGAAAATCGGCAGCGCAGATTTTTCGACGAACAGGGGCTGGACTGGCCGGGCCAGGCAGGAAAATTCGTCAGGGGGGCACGCTGACGAAAGTAGGCTCGTCGTGGAAAATCAGCAGCGCAGATTTTTCGACGAACAGGGGCTGGACGCTGGACTGGGCCAGGCAGGAAAATTCGTCAGGGGGGCACGCTGACGAAAACAGGGGCTGCCGCGTGGAATGGCAGCCTACACGCAGATGCGAATTCGGCAGCGCACGATGGCTTGAGCAGGTCATGGGTTCGACTTGGCGCGATCTGAAACCTGGACGAGGGACTGTCGACGCTGGACGAGCCAGCGCGGTGGCCTGTCGTGCCCCGTTCAGGGGGGGCCTGCCGCGGAGACAGCCCTCGCGGGCTCGACAGCGCAGGCCAGCGTCCCCGACGTCGCTGGCCGCGGCAGGCGAGCTGCCGGGGTTCCCGCATTCCTACAAGAAAACGTCGTGCTTTCCACATGAAACCAATCCAGTAAAATCAGCCATATTTTTATGAGGCTGCCCACTGAATTTGGGGTCATTCCGGGCCGGTTCCTAGTTTTGCGGATTTACTCGATTTCTAATGGTAGGAAAATTAAAACAAATACTTCCCGACCTCGAAAAATTCTGGGAAAATTAATGAAGGTGGATTGGATTTTTGCCAACCTCTCTGCAAAATTTCAGCTCAAAATACCAAGAAATGAATTTTTTAGAGGGGGGGTGACAGCTGGGACCTAGTAGTGTCTCCCCCTGCCAGAGCTGCAATGACACTTATTGCTCTTTAGGGAGCCACCAGGCCGGCGCCCCTCAAAGACCACACGCGCGCGCGCGCCCGCCCGCGCTGGGCGCTGGGGCGCTGGGGCCTGAGGGCCTGGGGCCCTTGGGGGCCCTTGGGCGCTTGGGCGCGCGCGCGCGGCCCCCGCAGCCATGCCGCGCCGCGCGACGCGCGGACAGCCCCTGCTGGCTTGCTCTCTCGCCCGCGGGGGGGCTGCCTTCGGGCCCTGGCCCCCCGCGTTCTGGCCTGCCCCCTGCGGGGGAGAGGCTAGGCGCTGCAGGGGCCAGCCCGACGTCGCTGGCCGCGGCAGGCGACAGCCCCTGCTGGCTTGCTCTCTCGCCCGCGGGGGGGCTGCCTTCGGGCCCTGGCCCCCCGCGTTCTGGCCTGCCCCCCGCGTGGGAGAGGCTAGGCGCTGCAGGGGCCAGCCCGACGTCGCTGGCCGCGGCAGGCGACAGCCCCTGCTGGCTTGCTCTCTCGCCCGCGGGGGGGCTGCCTTCGGGCCCTGGCCCCCCGCGTTCTGGCCTGCCCCCCGCGTGGGAGAGGCTAGGCGCTGCAGGGGCCAGCCCGACGTCGCTGGCCGCGGCAGGCGACAGCCCCTGCTGGCTTGCTCTCTCGCCCGCGGGGGGGCTGCCTTCGGGCCCTGGCCCCCCGCGTTCTGGCCTGCCCCCCGCGTGGGAGAGGCTAGGCGCTGCAGGGGCCAGCCCGACGTCGCTGGCCGCGGCAGGCGAGCCGCCGGGGTTCCCGCATTCCTACAACAAAACGTCGTGCTTTCCACATGAAATCAATCCAGTAAAATCAGCCATATTTTTATGAGGCTGCCCACTGAATTTGGGGTCATTCCGGGCCGGTTCCTATTTTTTCCGATTTCCTCGATTTTTAATGGTAGGAAAATAAAAAAAAATACTTCCCGACCTCGAAAAATTCTGGAAAAATTAATAAAGTTGGATTGGATTTTTGCCAACCTCTGTGCAAAATTTCAGCTCAAAATACCAAGAAATGAATTTTTTAGAGGGGGGGTGACAGCTGGGACCTAGTAGTGTCTCCCCCTGCCAGAGCTTCAATGACACTTATTGCTCTTTAGGGGGGTGCCCCCTGACTGGCCATGGGGCGCGCTGGCCTGGCGCCCATAGGCCTGCCGCGGGGGATATGTGGGCTGTTGCTAAACTCGGACTAAGGTGGGGGGCCTCATGGCCCGAAGTATTGCCGGCATCGATGACCCGTTTTCCGGCCGGCGACGACCCGATTCCGGCCACCGTCTTCGGGACCCGCTCCAAGCCGTCGGGCGCGTTGGGGCTGCTTATCCGCGGCGTGGGCGTGGCATTCATTTGTCGTGCTTGTGCCAAGGTGCTGGCAGCTGCTGCGCGGCTGTCTGCTTGCCGCGACGTCACGGTGGCGGTGGCCGCTGCCCCTGCTCGCAAGTCGGAGGCCTGGCCGACGTGGCTGGTGCGGACCGCCGAGCTTGGGGATTGCGAGGAGAGCTCTACGCTGGCGTGGGCGTGGCATTAAATTGCCGTG
>NC_084853.1:14296734-14299234 GCF_951802175.1 Populus nigra
GGAAAATCGGCAGCGCAGATTTTGCGACGAACATGGGCTGGACGATGGACTGTCCAGGCCAGGCAGGAAAATTTGTCGAGGGGACACGCTGACGAAACAGCGCTGGTTCAGGCACGGCGGGCAGTGGTGGAATCGGCAGCGCCGACGAAATCGGCAAAGTCGGCAGAATCGGCAGCGCAGATTTTTCGACGAACACGGGCTGGACGGTGGACTGTCCAGGCCAGGCAGGAAAATTCGTCGAGGGGACACGCTGAGGAAACAGCGCTGGTTCAGACACGGTGGGCGCAGTGTTGGAATCGGCAGCGCCGAGAAAATCGGCAAAGTCGGCAGAATCGGCAGCAGGTGCTGGCGATGAGTCAGGACGGACTGGATAGTCCAAGGCTCGATGAGAAAGACCGCTGGTTTAGACACTGGGGCAGTGGCAGCCCGCGGGGCAGTGTCGGCAGACTCGGCAGCAGTGTCTGCCGATTCGGCAGCGTTGGCTTGTTGGCGCGGGGGGCCGATGCGAGTGGGGACTTGGGCAGCGGGCAGTGAAAGCAAGAGTTTCCCCGATGCTGCCGGGAAAAACGCTCCCCGGGATGGCCGGGTGAGATGACCCGGCGGCCCGCGACGGGTCATTCAATTCCATGCCCCGTCAACATAACTCCCGATGTACTGTTTGCTTTTTCGGAAGAAGAGATCCATCCCCCCATCCTCGGCCAGCCAAAAACGCTCCAATTAATGGCCGGGTGAGATGACCCGGCGGCCCGCGACGCGTCATTCAAATCACTGCCCTATCGGCTACAACTGCTGATGGGTGGGATTAGAGGCCTGCCATGGTGGTGAGGGGCGGCGAGGACCGTGAAAGCTAGAGTTTTTCAGAGGCTGCCGGGAAAAAGGCCCCTCGGGTGGCGGGGTGCGAGGACCAGGCGCGTCATTCAATTCTCTTCCCTATCAACTTGGCTCCCGTTGGCGGGATTGGAGGCCTACTGTTTGTTACAGGGCTAAAATCGTCAGGGGAAGAGCTGACGAAACAATGCTGGTTTGGATGCAGGGGGTAGTGTTGGAATCGGCAGCGCGGACAAAATCGGCAAAGTCGACAAAAAAGACTGTTGGTCTGGACATCGGGGCAGCGGCAGCCATGCCGACAGGGGGGGAAATCGGCAGCGCAGATTTGTGCAGCTGCAGGTTCGTCGGGGAAATCGGCAGCGCAGATTTTTCGATGAACATGGGCTGGAAGATGGACTGTCCAGGCCAGGCAGGGAAATTCGTCAAGGGGACACGCTGACGAAAGTAGGCTCGTCGGTGAAAATCGGCAGCGCAGATTTTTCGACGAACAGGGGCTGGATGCTGGACCGGCCGGGCCAGGCAGGAAAATTCGTCAGGGGGGCACGCTGACGAAAAGAGGGGCTGCCGCGTGGAAAATCGGCAGCGCAGATTTTTCGACGAACATTCGTCAGGGGGGCACGCTGACGAAAAGAGGGGCTGCCGCGTGGAAAATCGGCAGCGCAGATTTTTCGACGAACAGGGGCTGGATGCTGGACCGGCCGGGCCAGGCAGGAAAATTCGTCAGGGGGGCACGCTGACGAAAAGAGGGGCTGCCGCGTGGAAAATCGGCAGCGCAGATTTTTCGACGAACATTCGTCAGGGGGGCACGCTGAGGAAAACAGGGGCTGCCGCGTGGAAAATCGGCAGCGCAGATTTTTCGACGAACATTCGTCAGGGGGGCACGCTGAGGAAAACAGGGGCTGCCGCGTGGAAAATCGGCAGCGCAGATTTTTCGACGAACAGGGGCTGGATGCTGGACCGGCCGGGCCAGGCAGGAAAATTCGTCAGGGGGGCACGCTGACGAAAAGAGGGGCTGCCGCGTGGAAAATCGGCAGCGCAGATTTTTCGACGAACAGGGGCTGGATGCTGGACCGGCCGGGCCAGGCAGGAAAATTCGTCAGGGGGGCACGCTGACGAAAAGAGGGGCTGCCGCGTGGAAAATCGGCAGCGCAGATTTTTCGACGAACAGGGGCTGGACTGGCCGGGCCAGGCAGGAAAATTCGTCAGGGGGGCACGCTGACGAAAACAGGGGCTGCCGCGTGGAAAATCGGCAGCGCAGATTTTTCGACGAACAGGGGCTGGACTGGCCGGGCCAGGCAGGAAAATTCGTCAGGGGGGCACGCTGACGAAAGTAGGCTCGTCGTGGAAAATCAGCAGCGCAGATTTTTCGACGAACAGGGGCTGGACGCTGGACTGGGCCAGGCAGGAAAATTCGTCAGGGGGGCACGCTGACGAAAACAGGGGCTGCCGCGTGGAATGGCAGCCTACACGCAGATGCGAATTCGGCAGCGCACGATGGCTTGAGCAGGTCATGGGTTCGACTTGGCGCGATCTGAAACCTGGACGAGGGACTGTCGACGCTGGACGAGCCAGCGCGGTGGCCTGTCGTGCCCCGTTCAGGGGGGGCCTGCCGCGGAGACAGCCCTCGCGGGCTCGACAGCGCAGGCCAGCGTCCCCGACGTCGCTGGCCGCG
>NC_084853.1:14309234-14311781 GCF_951802175.1 Populus nigra
TTTTCGACGAACATGGGCTGGACGCTGGACTGGCCGGGCCATGCAGGAAAATTCATCGAGGGGACACGCTGACGAAACAGCGCTGGTTCAGGCACGGCGGGCAGTGTTGGAATCGGCAGCGCCGACGAAATCGGCAAAGTCGGCAGAATCGGCAGCGGGTGCTGGCGATGGGTCTGGACGGGCTGGATAGTCCAAGGCTCGACGAGAAAGACTGCTGGTTTAGACACTGGGGCAGTGGCAGCCCGCGGGACAGTGTCGGCAGATTCGGCAGCGCAGATTTGTGCGGCTGCAGGTTCGTCGGGGAAAATCGGCAGCGCAGATTTTGCGACGAACATGGGCTGGACGATGGACTGTCCAGGCCAGGCAGGAAAATTTGTCGAGGGGACACGCTGACGAAACAGCGCTGGTTCAGGCACGGCGGGCAGTGGTGGAATCGGCAGCGCCGACGAAATCGGCAAAGTCGGCAGAATCGGCAGCGCAGATTTTTCGACGAACACGGGCTGGACGGTGGACTGTCCAGGCCAGGCAGGAAAATTCGTCGAGGGGACACGCTGAGGAAACAGCGCTGGTTCAGACACGGTGGGCGCAGTGTTGGAATCGGCAGCGCCGAGAAAATCGGCAAAGTCGGCAGAATCGGCAGCAGGTGCTGGCGATGAGTCAGGACGGACTGGATAGTCCAAGGCTCGATGAGAAAGACCGCTGGTTTAGACACTGGGGCAGTGGCAGCCCGCGGGGCAGTGTCGGCAGACTCGGCAGCAGTGTCTGCCGATTCGGCAGCGTTGGCTTGTTGGCGCGGGGGGCCGATGCGAGTGGGGACTTGGGCAGCGGGCAGTGAAAGCAAGAGTTTCCCCGATGCTGCCGGGAAAAACGCTCCCCGGGATGGCCGGGTGAGATGACCCGGCGGCCCGCGACGGGTCATTCAATTCCATGCCCCGTCAACATAACTCCCGATGTACTGTTTGCTTTTTCGGAAGAAGAGATCCATCCCCCCATCCTCGGCCAGCCAAAAACGCTCCAATTAATGGCCGGGTGAGATGACCCGGCGGCCCGCGACGCGTCATTCAAATCACTGCCCTATCGGCTACAACTGCTGATGGGTGGGATTAGAGGCCTGCCATGGTGGTGAGGGGCGGCGAGGACCGTGAAAGCTAGAGTTTTTCAGAGGCTGCCGGGAAAAAGGCCCCTCGGGTGGCGGGGTGCGAGGACCAGGCGCGTCATTCAATTCTCTTCCCTATCAACTTGGCTCCCGTTGGCGGGATTGGAGGCCTACTGTTTGTTACAGGGCTAAAATCGTCAGGGGAAGAGCTGACGAAACAATGCTGGTTTGGATGCAGGGGGTAGTGTTGGAATCGGCAGCGCGGACAAAATCGGCAAAGTCGACAAAAAAGACTGTTGGTCTGGACATCGGGGCAGCGGCAGCCATGCCGACAGGGGGGGAAATCGGCAGCGCAGATTTGTGCAGCTGCAGGTTCGTCGGGGAAATCGGCAGCGCAGATTTTTCGATGAACATGGGCTGGAAGATGGACTGTCCAGGCCAGGCAGGGAAATTCGTCAAGGGGACACGCTGACGAAAGTAGGCTCGTCGGTGAAAATCGGCAGCGCAGATTTTTCGACGAACAGGGGCTGGATGCTGGACCGGCCGGGCCAGGCAGGAAAATTCGTCAGGGGGGCACGCTGACGAAAAGAGGGGCTGCCGCGTGGAAAATCGGCAGCGCAGATTTTTCGACGAACATTCGTCAGGGGGGCACGCTGACGAAAAGAGGGGCTGCCGCGTGGAAAATCGGCAGCGCAGATTTTTCGACGAACAGGGGCTGGATGCTGGACCGGCCGGGCCAGGCAGGAAAATTCGTCAGGGGGGCACGCTGACGAAAAGAGGGGCTGCCGCGTGGAAAATCGGCAGCGCAGATTTTTCGACGAACATTCGTCAGGGGGGCACGCTGAGGAAAACAGGGGCTGCCGCGTGGAAAATCGGCAGCGCAGATTTTTCGACGAACATTCGTCAGGGGGGCACGCTGAGGAAAACAGGGGCTGCCGCGTGGAAAATCGGCAGCGCAGATTTTTCGACGAACAGGGGCTGGATGCTGGACCGGCCGGGCCAGGCAGGAAAATTCGTCAGGGGGGCACGCTGACGAAAAGAGGGGCTGCCGCGTGGAAAATCGGCAGCGCAGATTTTTCGACGAACAGGGGCTGGATGCTGGACCGGCCGGGCCAGGCAGGAAAATTCGTCAGGGGGGCACGCTGACGAAAAGAGGGGCTGCCGCGTGGAAAATCGGCAGCGCAGATTTTTCGACGAACAGGGGCTGGACTGGCCGGGCCAGGCAGGAAAATTCGTCAGGGGGGCACGCTGACGAAAACAGGGGCTGCCGCGTGGAAAATCGGCAGCGCAGATTTTTCGACGAACAGGGGCTGGACTGGCCGGGCCAGGCAGGAAAATTCGTCAGGGGGGCACGCTGACGAAAGTAGGCTCGTCGTGGAAAATCAGCAGCGCAGATTTTTCGACGAACAGGGGCTGGACGCTGGACTGGGCCAGGCAGGAAAATTCGTCAG
>NC_084853.1:14319481-14324481 GCF_951802175.1 Populus nigra
CGCTGGACTGGCCGGGCCATGCAGGAAAATTCATCGAGGGGACACGCTGAAGAAACAGCGCTGGTTTAGACACGGTGGGCGCAGTGTTGGAATCGGCAGCGCCGATGAAACCGGCAAAGTCGGCAGAATTGGCAGCGGGTGCTGGCGATGGGTCTGGACGGGCTGGATAGTCCAAGGCTCGACGAGAAAGACCGCAGGTTGAGACACTGGGGCAGTGGCAGCCCGCGGGACAGTGTTGGCAGATTCGGCAGCGCAGATTTGTGCGGCTGCAGGTTCGTCGGGGAAAATCGGCAGCGCAGATTTTTCGACGAGCATGGGCTGGACGATGGACTGTCCAGGCCAGGCAGGAAAATTTGTCGAGGGGACACGCTGACGAAACAGCGCTGGTTCAGGCACGGCGGGCAGTGTTGGAATCGGCAGCGCCGACGAAATCGGCAAAGTCGGCAGAATCGGCAGCGCAGATTTTTCGACGAACATGGGCTGGACGCTGGACTGGCCGGGCCATGCAGGAAAATTCATCGAGGGGACACGCTGACGAAACAGCGCTGGTTCAGGCACGGCGGGCAGTGGTGGAATCGGCAGCGCCGACGAAATCGGCAAAGTCGGCAGAATCGGCAGCGGGTGCTGGCGATGGGTCTGGACGGGCTGGATAGTCCAAGGCTCGACGAGAAAGACTGCTGGTTTAGACACTGGGGCAGTGGCAGCCCGCGGGACAGTGTCGGCAGATTCGGCAGCGCAGATTTGTGCGGCTGCAGGTTCGTCGGGGAAAATCGGCAGCGCAGATTTTGCGACGAACATGGGCTGGGCGATGGACTGTCCAGGCCAGGCAGGAAAATTTGTCGAGGGGACACGCTGACGAAACAGCGCTGGTTCAGGCACGGCGGGCAGTGTTGGAATCGGCAGCGCCGACGAAATCGGCAAAGTCGGCAGAATCGGCAGCGCAGATTTTTCGACGAACACGGGCTGGACGGTGGACTGTCCAGGCCAGGCAGGAAAATTCGTCGAGGGGACACGCTGACGAAACAGCGCTGGTTCAGGCACGGCGGGCAGTGTTGGAATCGGCAGCGCCGACGAAATCGGCAAAGTCGGCAGAATCGGCAGCGCAGATTTTTCGACGAACATGGGCTGGACGCTGGACTGGCCGGGCCATGCAGGAAAATTCATCGAGGGGACACGCTGACGAAACAGCGCTGGTTCAGGCACGGCGGGCAGTGGTGGAATCGGCAGCGCCGACGAAATCGGCAAAGTCGGCAGAATCGGCAGCGGGTGCTGGCGATGGGTCTGGACGGGCTGGATAGTCCAAGGCTCGACGAGAAAGACTGCTGGTTTAGACACTGGGGCAGTGGCAGCCCGCGGGACAGTGTCGGCAGATTCGGCAGCGCAGATTTGTGCGGCTGCAGGTTCGTCGGGGAAAATCGGCAGCGCAGATTTTGCGACGAACATGGGCTGGGCGATGGACTGTCCAGGCCAGGCAGGAAAATTTGTCGAGGGGACACGCTGACGAAACAGCGCTGGTTCAGGCACGGCGGGCAGTGTTGGAATCGGCAGCGCCGACGAAATCGGCAAAGTCGGCAGAATCGGCAGCGCAGATTTTTCGACGAACACGGGCTGGACGGTGGACTGTCCAGGCCAGGCAGGAAAATTCGTCGAGGGGACACGCTGACGAAACAGCGCTGGTTCAGACACGGTGGGCGCAGTGTTGGAATCGGCAGCGCCGAGAAAATCGGCAAAGTCGGCAGAATCGGCAGCAGGTGCTGGCGATGAGTCAGGACGGACTGGATAGTCCAAGGCTCGATGAGAAAGACCGCTGGTTTAGACACTGGGGCAGTGGCAGCCCGCGGGGCAGTGTCGGCAGATTCGGCAGCAGTGTCTGCCGATTCGGCAGCGTTGGCTTGTTGGCGCGGGGGGCCGATTCGAGTGGGGACTTGGGCAGCGGGCAGTGAAAGCAAGAGTTTCCCCGATGCTGCCGGGAAAAACGCTCCCCGGGATGGCCGGGTGAGATGACCCGGCGGCCCGCGACGGGTCATTCAATTCCATGCCCCGTCAACATAACTCCCGATGTACTGTTTGCTTTTTCGGAAGAAGAGATCCATCCCCCCATCCTCGGCCAGCCAAAAACGCTCCAATTAATGGCCGGGTGAGATGACCCGGAGGCCCGCGACGCGTCATTCAAATCACTGCCCTATCGGCTACAACTGCTGATGGGTGGGATTAGAGGCCTGCCATGGTGGTGAGGGGCGGCGAGGACCGTGAAAGCTAGAGTTTTTCAGAGGCTGCCGGGAAAAAGGCCCCTCGGGTGGCGGGGTGCGAGGACCAGGCGCGTCATTCAATTCTCTTCCCTATCAACTTGGCTCCCGTTGGCGGGATTGGAGGCCTACTGTTTGTTACAGGGCTAAAATCGTCAGGGGAAGAGCTGACGAAACAATGCTGGTTTGGATGCAGGGGGTAGTGTTGGAATCGGCAGCGCGGACAAAATCGGCAAAGTCGACAAAAAAGACTGTTGGTCTGGACATCGGGGCAGCGGCAGCCATGCCGACAGGGGGGGAAATCGGCAGCACAGATTTGTGCAGCTGCAGGTTCGTCGGGGAAATCGGCAGCGCAGATTTTTCGATGAACATGGGCTGGAAGATGGACTGTCCAGGCCAGGCAGGGAAATTCGTCAAGGGGACACGCTGACGAAACAGCGCTGGTTCAGGCACGGCGGGCAGTGTTGGAATCGGCAGCGCCGACGAAATCGGCAAAGTCGGCAGAATCGGCAGCGGGTGCTGGCGATGAGTCTGGACGATTTATAGTCCAGGGCTTGATGGAAAAGACTGTTGGTCCAGACAATGGGGCAGTGGCAGCGCGGATTTGTGCAGCTGCAGGTTCGTCGGGGAAAATCGGCAGCGCAGATTTTTCGACGAACAGGGGCTGGGCGCTGGACTGGCCGGGCCAGGCAGGAAAATTCGTCAGGGGGGCACGCTGACGAAAACAGGGGCTGCGGAGTGGAAAATCGGCAGCGCAGATTTTTCGACGAACAGGGGCTGGACCGGCCGGGCCAGGCAGGAAAATTCGTCAGGGGGGCACGCTGACGAAAAGAGGGGCTGCCGCGTGGAAAATCGGCAGCGCAGATTTTTCGACGAACAGGGGCTGGACGCTGGACTGGGCCAGGCAGGAAAATTCGTCAGGGGGCACGCTGACGAAAAGAGGGGCTGCCGCGTGGAAAATCGGCAGCGCAGATTTTTCGACGAACATTCGTCAGGGGGGCACGCTGACGAAAAGAGGGGCTGCCGCGTGGAAAATCGGCAGCGCAGATTTTTCGACGAACATTCGTCAGGGGGGCACGCTGAGGAAAACAGGGGCTGCCGCGTGGAAAATCGGCAGCGCAGATTTTTCGACGAACAGGGGCTGGATGCTGGACCGGCCGGGCCAGGCAGGAAAATTCGTCAGGGGGGCACGCTGACGAAAAGAGGGGCTGCCGCGTGGAAAATCGGCAGCGCAGATTTTTCGACGAACAGGGGCTGGACTGGCCGGGCCAGGCAGGAAAATTCGTCAGGGGGGCACGCTGACGAAAAGAGGGGCTGCCGCGTGGAAAATCGGCAGCGCAGATTTTTCGACGAACAGGGGCTGGACGCTGGACTGGGCCAGGCAGGAAAATTCGTCAGGGGGGCACGCTGACGAAAACAGGGGCTGCCGCGTGGAATGGCAGCCTACACGCAGATGCGAATTCGGCAGCGCACGATGGCTTGAGCAGGTCATGGGTTCGACTTGGCGCGATCTGAAACCTGGACGAGGGACTGTCGACGCTGGACGAGCCAGCGCGGTGGCCTGTCGTGCCCCGTTCAGGGGGGGCCTGCCGCGGAGACAGCCCTCGCGGGCTCGACAGCGCAGGCCAGCGTCCCCGACGTCGCTGGCCGCGGCAGGCGAGCTGCCGGGGTTCCCGCATTCCTACAAGAAAACGTCGTGCTTTCCACATGAAACCAATCCAGTAAAATCAGCCATATTTTTATGAGGCTGCCCACTGAATTTGGGGTCATTCCGGGCCGGTTCCTAGTTTTGCGGATTTACTCGATTTCTAATGGTAGGAAAATTAAAACAAATACTTCCCGACCTCGAAAAATTCTGGGAAAATTAATGAAGGTGGATTGGATTTTTGCCAACCTCTGTGCAAAATTTCAGCTCAAAATACCAAGAAATGAATTTTTTAGAGGGGGGGTGACAGCTGGGACCTAGTAGTGTCTCCCCCTGCCAGAGCTGCAATGACACTTATTGCTCTTTAGGGAGCCACCAGGCCGGCGCCCCTCAAAGACCACACGCGCTGCGCGCGCGCCCGCCCGCGCTGGGCGCTGGGGCGCTGGGGCCTGAGGGCCTGGGGCCCTTGGGGGCCCTTGGGCGCTTGGGCGCGCAGCGCGCGCGGCCCCCGCAGCCATGCCGCGCTGCGCGACGCGCGGACAGCCCCTGCTGGCTTGCTCTCTCGCCCGCGGGGGGGCTGCCTTCGGGCCCTGGCCCCCCGCGCTCTGGCCTGCCCCCCGCGTGGGAGAGGCTAGGCGCTGCAGGGGCCAGCCCGACGTCGCTGGCCGCGGCAGGCGAGCCGCCGGGGTTCCCGCATTCCTACAACAAAACGTCGTGCTTTCCACATGAAATCAATCCAGTAAAATCAGCCATATTTTTATGAGGCTGCCCACTGAATTTGGGGTCATTCCGAGCCGGTTCCTATTTTTTCCGATTTCCTCGATTTTTAATGGTAGGAAAATAAAAAAAAATACTTCCCGACCTCGAAAAATTCTGGAAAAATTAATAAAGTTGGATTGGATTTTTGCCAACCTCTGTGCAAAATTTCAGCTCAAAATACCAAGAAATGAATTTTTTAGAGGGGGGGTGACAGCTGGGACCTAGTAGTGTCTCCCCCTGCCAGAGCTTCAATGACACTTATTGCTCTTTAGGGGGGTGCCCCCTGACTGGCCATGGGGCGCGCTGGCCTGGCGCCCATAGGCCTGCCGCGGGGGATATGTGGGCTGTTG
>NC_084853.1:14334481-14336981 GCF_951802175.1 Populus nigra
GATGAGAAAGACCGCTGGTTTAGACACTGGGGCAGTGGCAGCCCGCGGGGCAGTGTCGGCAGATTCGGCAGCAGTGTCTGCCGATTCGGCAGCGTTGGCTTGTTGGCGCGGGGGGCCGATTCGAGTGGGGACTTGGGCAGCGGGCAGTGAAAGCAAGAGTTTCCCCGATGCTGCCGGGAAAAACGCTCCCCGGGATGGCCGGGTGAGATGACCCGGCGGCCCGCGACGGGTCATTCAATTCCATGCCCCGTCAACATAACTCCCGATGTACTGTTTGCTTTTTCGGAAGAAGAGATCCATCCCCCCATCCTCGGCCAGCCAAAAACGCTCCAATTAATGGCCGGGTGAGATGACCCGGAGGCCCGCGACGCGTCATTCAAATCACTGCCCTATCGGCTACAACTGCTGATGGGTGGGATTAGAGGCCTGCCATGGTGGTGAGGGGCGGCGAGGACCGTGAAAGCTAGAGTTTTTCAGAGGCTGCCGGGAAAAAGGCCCCTCGGGTGGCGGGGTGCGAGGACCAGGCGCGTCATTCAATTCTCTTCCCTATCAACTTGGCTCCCGTTGGCGGGATTGGAGGCCTACTGTTTGTTACAGGGCTAAAATCGTCAGGGGAAGAGCTGACGAAACAATGCTGGTTTGGATGCAGGGGGTAGTGTTGGAATCGGCAGCGCGGACAAAATCGGCAAAGTCGACAAAAAAGACTGTTGGTCTGGACATCGGGGCAGCGGCAGCCATGCCGACAGGGGGGGAAATCGGCAGCACAGATTTGTGCAGCTGCAGGTTCATCGGGGAAATCGGCAGCGCAGATTTTTCGATGAACATGGGCTGGAAGATGGACTGTCCAGGCCAGGCAGGGAAATTCGTCAAGGGGACACGCTGACGAAACAGCGCTGGTTCAGGCACGGCGGGCAGTGTTGGAATCGGCAGCGCCGACGAAATCGGCAAAGTCGGCAGAATCGGCAGCGGGTGCTGGCGATGAGTCTGGACGATTTATAGTCCAGGGCTTGATGGAAAAGACTGTTGGTCCAGACAATGGGGCAGTGGCAGCGCGGATTTGTGCAGCTGCAGGTTCGTCGGGGAAAATCGGCAGCGCAGATTTTTCGACGAACAGGGGCTGGGCGCTGGACTGGCCGGGCCAGGCAGGAAAATTCGTCAGGGGGGCACGCTGACGAAAACAGGGGCTGCGGAGTGGAAAATCGGCAGCGCAGATTTTTCGACGAACAGGGGCTGGACCGGCCGGGCCAGGCAGGAAAATTCGTCAGGGGGGCACGCTGACGAAAAGAGGGGCTGCCGCGTGGAAAATCGGCAGCGCAGATTTTTCGACGAACAGGGGCTGGACGCTGGACTGGGCCAGGCAGGAAAATTCGTCAGGGGGCACGCTGACGAAAAGAGGGGCTGCCGCGTGGAAAATCGGCAGCGCAGATTTTTCGACGAACATTCGTCAGGGGGGCACGCTGACGAAAAGAGGGGCTGCCGCGTGGAAAATCGGCAGCGCAGATTTTTCGACGAACATTCGTCAGGGGGGCACGCTGAGGAAAACAGGGGCTGCCGCGTGGAAAATCGGCAGCGCAGATTTTTCGACGAACAGGGGCTGGATGCTGGACCGGCCGGGCCAGGCAGGAAAATTCGTCAGGGGGGCACGCTGACGAAAAGAGGGGCTGCCGCGTGGAAAATCGGCAGCGCAGATTTTTCGACGAACAGGGGCTGGACTGGCCGGGCCAGGCAGGAAAATTCGTCAGGGGGGCACGCTGACGAAAAGAGGGGCTGCCGCGTGGAAAATCGGCAGCGCAGATTTTTCGACGAACAGGGGCTGGACGCTGGACTGGGCCAGGCAGGAAAATTCGTCAGGGGGGCACGCTGACGAAAACAGGGGCTGCCGCGTGGAATGGCAGCCTACACGCAGATGCGAATTCGGCAGCGCACGATGGCTTGAGCAGGTCATGGGTTCGACTTGGCGCGATCTGAAACCTGGACGAGGGACTGTCGACGCTGGACGAGCCAGCGCGGTGGCCTGTCGTGCCCCGTTCAGGGGGGGCCTGCCGCGGAGACAGCCCTCGCGGGCTCGACAGCGCAGGCCAGCGTCCCCGACGTCGCTGGCCGCGGCAGGCGAGCTGCCGGGGTTCCCGCATTCCTACAAGAAAACGTCGTGCTTTCCACATGAAACCAATCCAGTAAAATCAGCCATATTTTTATGAGGCTGCCCACTGAATTTGGGGTCATTCCGGGCCGGTTCCTAGTTTTGCGGATTTACTCGATTTCTAATGGTAGGAAAATTAAAACAAATACTTCCCGACCTCGAAAAATTCTGGGAAAATTAATGAAGGTGGATTGGATTTTTGCCAACCTCTGTGCAAAATTTCAGCTCAAAATACCAAGAAATGAATTTTTTAGAGGGGGGGTGACAGCTGGGACCTAGTAGTGTCTCCCCCTGCCAGAGCTGCAATGACACTTATTGCTCTTTAGGGAGCCACCAGGCCGGCGCCCCTCAAAGACCACA
>NC_084853.1:14346981-14349481 GCF_951802175.1 Populus nigra
CAGATTTTTCGACGAACATGGGCTGGACGCTGGACTGGCCGGGCCATGCAGGAAAATTCATCGAGGGGACACGCTGACGAAACAGCGCTGGTTCAGGCACGGCGGGCAGTGGTGGAATCGGCAGCGCCGACGAAATCGGCAAAGTCGGCAGAATCGGCAGCGGGTGCTGGCGATGGGTCTGGACGGGCTGGATAGTCCAAGGCTCGACGAGAAAGACTGCTGGTTTAGACACTGGGGCAGTGGCAGCCCGCGGGACAGTGTCGGCAGATTCGGCAGCGCAGATTTGTGCGGCTGCAGGTTCGTCGGGGAAAATCGGCAGCGCAGATTTTGCGACGAACATGGGCTGGGCGATGGACTGTCCAGGCCAGGCAGGAAAATTTGTCGAGGGGACACGCTGACGAAACAGCGCTGGTTCAGGCACGGCGGGCAGTGTTGGAATCGGCAGCGCCGACGAAATCGGCAAAGTCGGCAGAATCGGCAGCGCAGATTTTTCGACGAACACGGGCTGGACGGTGGACTGTCCAGGCCAGGCAGGAAAATTCGTCGAGGGGACACGCTGACGAAACAGCGCTGGTTCAGACACGGTGGGCGCAGTGTTGGAATCGGCAGCGCCGAGAAAATCGGCAAAGTCGGCAGAATCGGCAGCAGGTGCTGGCGATGAGTCAGGACGGACTGGATAGTCCAAGGCTCGATGAGAAAGACCGCTGGTTTAGACACTGGGGCAGTGGCAGCCCGCGGGGCAGTGTCGGCAGATTCGGCAGCAGTGTCTGCCGATTCGGCAGCGTTGGCTTGTTGGCGCGGGGGGCCGATTCGAGTGGGGACTTGGGCAGCGGGCAGTGAAAGCAAGAGTTTCCCCGATGCTGCCGGGAAAAACGCTCCCCGGGATGGCCGGGTGAGATGACCCGGCGGCCCGCGACGGGTCATTCAATTCCATGCCCCGTCAACATAACTCCCGATGTACTGTTTGCTTTTTCGGAAGAAGAGATCCATCCCCCCATCCTCGGCCAGCCAAAAACGCTCCAATTAATGGCCGGGTGAGATGACCCGGAGGCCCGCGACGCGTCATTCAAATCACTGCCCTATCGGCTACAACTGCTGATGGGTGGGATTAGAGGCCTGCCATGGTGGTGAGGGGCGGCGAGGACCGTGAAAGCTAGAGTTTTTCAGAGGCTGCCGGGAAAAAGGCCCCTCGGGTGGCGGGGTGCGAGGACCAGGCGCGTCATTCAATTCTCTTCCCTATCAACTTGGCTCCCGTTGGCGGGATTGGAGGCCTACTGTTTGTTACAGGGCTAAAATCGTCAGGGGAAGAGCTGACGAAACAATGCTGGTTTGGATGCAGGGGGTAGTGTTGGAATCGGCAGCGCGGACAAAATCGGCAAAGTCGACAAAAAAGACTGTTGGTCTGGACATCGGGGCAGCGGCAGCCATGCCGACAGGGGGGGAAATCGGCAGCACAGATTTGTGCAGCTGCAGGTTCGTCGGGGAAATCGGCAGCGCAGATTTTTCGATGAACATGGGCTGGAAGATGGACTGTCCAGGCCAGGCAGGGAAATTCGTCAAGGGGACACGCTGACGAAACAGCGCTGGTTCAGGCACGGCGGGCAGTGTTGGAATCGGCAGCGCCGACGAAATCGGCAAAGTCGGCAGAATCGGCAGCGGGTGCTGGCGATGAGTCTGGACGATTTATAGTCCAGGGCTTGATGGAAAAGACTGTTGGTCCAGACAATGGGGCAGTGGCAGCGCGGATTTGTGCAGCTGCAGGTTCGTCGGGGAAAATCGGCAGCGCAGATTTTTCGACGAACAGGGGCTGGGCGCTGGACTGGCCGGGCCAGGCAGGAAAATTCGTCAGGGGGGCACGCTGACGAAAACAGGGGCTGCGGAGTGGAAAATCGGCAGCGCAGATTTTTCGACGAACAGGGGCTGGACCGGCCGGGCCAGGCAGGAAAATTCATCAGGGGGGCACGCTGACGAAAAGAGGGGCTGCCGCGTGGAAAATCGGCAGCGCAGATTTTTCGACGAACAGGGGCTGGACGCTGGACTGGGCCAGGCAGGAAAATTCGTCAGGGGGCACGCTGACGAAAAGAGGGGCTGCCGCGTGGAAAATCGGCAGCGCAGATTTTTCGACGAACATTCGTCAGGGGGGCACGCTGACGAAAAGAGGGGCTGCCGCGTGGAAAATCGGCAGCGCAGATTTTTCGACGAACATTCGTCAGGGGGGCACGCTGAGGAAAACAGGGGCTGCCGCGTGGAAAATCGGCAGCGCAGATTTTTCGACGAACAGGGGCTGGATGCTGGACCGGCCGGGCCAGGCAGGAAAATTCGTCAGGGGGGCACGCTGACGAAAAGAGGGGCTGCCGCGTGGAAAATCGGCAGCGCAGATTTTTCGACGAACAGGGGCTGGACTGGCCGGGCCAGGCAGGAAAATTCGTCAGGGGGGCACGCTGACGAAAAGAGGGGCTGCCGCGTGGAAAATCGGCAGCGCAGATTTTTCGACGAACAG
>NC_084853.1:14359481-14364481 GCF_951802175.1 Populus nigra
TCGGCAGCGCCGACGAAATCGGCAAAGTCGGCAGAATCGGCAGCGCAGATTTTTCGACGAACATGGGCTGGACGCTGGACTGGCCGGGCCATGCAGGAAAATTCATCGAGGGGACACGCTGACGAAACAGCGCTGGTTCAGGCACGGCGGGCAGTGGTGGAATCGGCAGCGCCGACGAAATCGGCAAAGTCGGCAGAATCGGCAGCGGGTGCTGGCGATGGGTCTGGACGGGCTGGATAGTCCAAGGCTCGACGAGAAAGACTGCTGGTTTAGACACTGGGGCAGTGGCAGCCCGCGGGACAGTGTCGGCAGATTCGGCAGCGCAGATTTGTGCGGCTGCAGGTTCGTCGGGGAAAATCGGCAGCGCAGATTTTGCGACGAACATGGGCTGGGCGATGGACTGTCCAGGCCAGGCAGGAAAATTTGTCGAGGGGACACGCTGACGAAACAGCGCTGGTTCAGGCACGGCGGGCAGTGTTGGAATCGGCAGCGCCGACGAAATCGGCAAAGTCGGCAGAATCGGCAGCGCAGATTTTTCGACGAACACGGGCTGGACGGTGGACTGTCCAGGCCAGGCAGGAAAATTTGTCGAGGGGACACGCTGACGAAACAGCGCTGGTTCAGGCACGGCGGGCAGTGTTGGAATCGGCAGCGCCGACGAAATCGGCAAAGTCGGCAGAATCGGCAGCGCAGATTTTTCGACGAACATGGGCTGGACGCTGGACTGGCCGGGCCATGCAGGAAAATTCATCGAGGGGACACGCTGACGAAACAGCGCTGGTTCAGGCACGGCGGGCAGTGGTGGAATCGGCAGCGCCGACGAAATCGGCAAAGTCGGCAGAATCGGCAGCGGGTGCTGGCGATGGGTCTGGACGGGCTGGATAGTCCAAGGCTCGACGAGAAAGACTGCTGGTTTAGACACTGGGGCAGTGGCAGCCCGCGGGACAGTGTCGGCAGATTCGGCAGCGCAGATTTGTGCGGCTGCAGGTTCGTCGGGGAAAATCGGCAGCGCAGATTTTGCGACGAACATGGGCTGGGCGATGGACTGTCCAGGCCAGGCAGGAAAATTTGTCGAGGGGACACGCTGACGAAACAGCGCTGGTTCAGGCACGGCGGGCAGTGTTGGAATCGGCAGCGCCGACGAAATCGGCAAAGTCGGCAGAATCGGCAGCGCAGATTTTTCGACGAACACGGGCTGGACGGTGGACTGTCCAGGCCAGGCAGGAAAATTCGTCGAGGGGACACGCTGACGAAACAGCGCTGGTTCAGACACGGTGGGCGCAGTGTTGGAATCGGCAGCGCCGAGAAAATCGGCAAAGTCGGCAGAATCGGCAGCAGGTGCTGGCGATGAGTCAGGACGGACTGGATAGTCCAAGGCTCGATGAGAAAGACCGCTGGTTTAGACACTGGGGCAGTGGCAGCCCGCGGGGCAGTGTCGGCAGATTCGGCAGCAGTGTCTGCCGATTCGGCAGCGTTGGCTTGTTGGCGCGGGGGGCCGATTCGAGTGGGGACTTGGGCAGCGGGCAGTGAAAGCAAGAGTTTCCCCGATGCTGCCGGGAAAAACGCTCCCCGGGATGGCCGGGTGAGATGACCCGGCGGCCCGCGACGGGTCATTCAATTCCATGCCCCGTCAACATAACTCCCGATGTACTGTTTGCTTTTTCGGAAGAAGAGATCCATCCCCCCATCCTCGGCCAGCCAAAAACGCTCCAATTAATGGCCGGGTGAGATGACCCGGAGGCCCGCGACGCGTCATTCAAATCACTGCCCTATCGGCTACAACTGCTGATGGGTGGGATTAGAGGCCTGCCATGGTGGTGAGGGGCGGCGAGGACCGTGAAAGCTAGAGTTTTTCAGAGGCTGCCGGGAAAAAGGCCCCTCGGGTGGCGGGGTGCGAGGACCAGGCGCGTCATTCAATTCTCTTCCCTATCAACTTGGCTCCCGTTGGCGGGATTGGAGGCCTACTGTTTGTTACAGGGCTAAAATCGTCAGGGGAAGAGCTGACGAAACAATGCTGGTTTGGATGCAGGGGGTAGTGTTGGAATCGGCAGCGCGGACAAAATCGGCAAAGTCGACAAAAAAGACTGTTGGTCTGGACATCGGGGCAGCGGCAGCCATGCCGACAGGGGGGGAAATCGGCAGCACAGATTTGTGCAGCTGCAGGTTCATCGGGGAAATCGGCAGCGCAGATTTTTCGATGAACATGGGCTGGAAGATGGACTGTCCAGGCCAGGCAGGGAAATTCGTCAAGGGGACACGCTGACGAAACAGCGCTGGTTCAGGCACGGCGGGCAGTGTTGGAATCGGCAGCGCCGACGAAATCGGCAAAGTCGGCAGAATCGGCAGCGGGTGCTGGCGATGAGTCTGGACGATTTATAGTCCAGGGCTTGATGGAAAAGACTGTTGGTCCAGACAATGGGGCAGTGGCAGCGCGGATTTGTGCAGCTGCAGGTTCGTCGGGGAAAATCGGCAGCGCAGATTTTTCGACGAACAGGGGCTGGGCGCTGGACTGGCCGGGCCAGGCAGGAAAATTCGTCAGGGGGGCACGCTGACGAAAACAGGGGCTGCGGAGTGGAAAATCGGCAGCGCAGATTTTTCGACGAACAGGGGCTGGACCGGCCGGGCCAGGCAGGAAAATTCGTCAGGGGGGCACGCTGACGAAAAGAGGGGCTGCCGCGTGGAAAATCGGCAGCGCAGATTTTTCGACGAACAGGGGCTGGACGCTGGACTGGGCCAGGCAGGAAAATTCGTCAGGGGGCACGCTGACGAAAAGAGGGGCTGCCGCGTGGAAAATCGGCAGCGCAGATTTTTCGACGAACATTCGTCAGGGGGGCACGCTGACGAAAAGAGGGGCTGCCGCGTGGAAAATCGGCAGCGCAGATTTTTCGACGAACATTCGTCAGGGGGGCACGCTGAGGAAAACAGGGGCTGCCGCGTGGAAAATCGGCAGCGCAGATTTTTCGACGAACAGGGGCTGGATGCTGGACCGGCCGGGCCAGGCAGGAAAATTCGTCAGGGGGGCACGCTGACGAAAAGAGGGGCTGCCGCGTGGAAAATCGGCAGCGCAGATTTTTCGACGAACAGGGGCTGGACTGGCCGGGCCAGGCAGGAAAATTCGTCAGGGGGGCACGCTGACGAAAAGAGGGGCTGCCGCGTGGAAAATCGGCAGCGCAGATTTTTCGACGAACAGGGGCTGGACGCTGGACTGGGCCAGGCAGGAAAATTCGTCAGGGGGGCACGCTGACGAAAACAGGGGCTGCCGCGTGGAATGGCAGCCTACACGCAGATGCGAATTCGGCAGCGCACGATGGCTTGAGCAGGTCATGGGTTCGACTTGGCGCGATCTGAAACCTGGACGAGGGACTGTCGACGCTGGACGAGCCAGCGCGGTGGCCTGTCGTGCCCCGTTCAGGGGGGGCCTGCCGCGGAGACAGCCCTCGCGGGCTCGACAGCGCAGGCCAGCGTCCCCGACGTCGCTGGCCGCGGCAGGCGAGCTGCCGGGGTTCCCGCATTCCTACAAGAAAACGTCGTGCTTTCCACATGAAACCAATCCAGTAAAATCAGCCATATTTTTATGAGGCTGCCCACTGAATTTGGGGTCATTCCGGGCCGGTTCCTAGTTTTGCGGATTTACTCGATTTCTAATGGTAGGAAAATTAAAACAAATACTTCCCGACCTCGAAAAATTCTGGGAAAATTAATGAAGGTGGATTGGATTTTTGCCAACCTCTGTGCAAAATTTCAGCTCAAAATACCAAGAAATGAATTTTTTAGAGGGGGGGTGACAGCTGGGACCTAGTAGTGTCTCCCCCTGCCAGAGCTGCAATGACACTTATTGCTCTTTAGGGAGCCACCAGGCCGGCGCCCCTCAAAGACCACACGCGCGCGCGCGCCCGCCCGCGCTGGGCGCTGGGGCGCTGGGGCCTGAGGGCCTGGGGCCCTTGGGGGCCCTTGGGCGCTTGGGCGCGCGCGCGCGGCCCCCGCAGCCATGCCGCGCTGCGCGACGCGCGGACAGCCCCTGCTGGCTTGCTCTCTCGCCCGCGGGGGGGCTGCCTTCGGGCCCTGGCCCCCCGCGCTCTGGCCTGCCCCCCGCGTGGGAGAGGCTAGGCGCTGCAGGGGCCAGCCCGACGTCGCTGGCCGCGGCAGGCGAGCCGCCGGGGTTCCCGCATTCCTACAACAAAACGTCGTGCTTTCCACATGAAATCAATCCAGTAAAATCAGCCATATTTTTATGAGGCTGCCCACTGAATTTGGGGTCATTCCGAGCCGGTTCCTATTTTTTCCGATTTCCTCGATTTTTAATGGTAGGAAAATAAAAAAAAATACTTCCCGACCTCGAAAAATTCTGGAAAAATTAATAAAGTTGGATTGGATTTTTGCCAACCTCTGTGCAAAATTTCAGCTCAAAATACCAAGAAATGAATTTTTTAGAGGGGGGGTGACAGCTGGGACCTAGTAGTGTCTCCCCCTGCCAGAGCTTCAATGACACTTATTGCTCTTTAGGGGGGTGCCCCCTGACTGGCCATGGGGCGCGCTGGCCTGGCGCCCATAGGCCTGCCGCGGGGGATATGTGGGCTGTTGCTAAACTCGGACTAAGGTGGGGGGCCTCATGGCCCGAAGTATTGCCGGCATCGATGACCCGTTTTCCGGCCGGCGACGACCCGATTCCGGCCACCGTCTTCGGGACCCGCTCCAAGCCGTCGGGCGCGTTGGGGCTGCTTATCCGCGGCGTGGGCGTGGCATTCATTTGCCGTGCTTGTGCCAAGGTGCTGGCAGCTGCTGCGCGGCTGTCTGCTTGCCGCGACGTCACGGCGGCGGTGGCCGCTGCCCCTGCTCGCAAGTCGGAGGCCTGGCCGACGTGGCTGGTGCGGACCGCCGAGCTTGGGGATTGCGAGGAGAGCTCTACGCTGGCGTGGGCGTGGCATTAAATTGCCGTGCGCGCGCCCATGCGTTGGCTCTCCTCGCAATCCCCGACCTCGTGGCGTGACGTGCCCGCTGCC
>NC_084853.1:14374481-14376981 GCF_951802175.1 Populus nigra
CATGGTGGTGAGGGGCGGCGAGGACCGTGAAAGCTAGAGTTTTTCAGAGGCTGCCGGGAAAAAGGCCCCTCGGGTGGCGGGGTGCGAGGACCAGGCGCGTCATTCAATTCTCTTCCCTATCAACTTGGCTCCCGTTGGCGGGATTGGAGGCCTACTGTTTGTTACAGGGCTAAAATCGTCAGGGGAAGAGCTGACGAAACAATGCTGGTTTGGATGCAGGGGGTAGTGTTGGAATCGGCAGCGCGGACAAAATCGGCAAAGTCGACAAAAAAGACTGTTGGTCTGGACATCGGGGCAGCGGCAGCCATGCCGACAGGGGGGGAAATCGGCAGCACAGATTTGTGCAGCTGCAGGTTCGTCGGGGAAATCGGCAGCGCAGATTTTTCGATGAACATGGGCTGGAAGATGGACTGTCCAGGCCAGGCAGGGAAATTCGTCAAGGGGACACGCTGACGAAACAGCGCTGGTTCAGGCACGGCGGGCAGTGTTGGAATCGGCAGCGCCGACGAAATCGGCAAAGTCGGCAGAATCGGCAGCGGGTGCTGGCGATGAGTCTGGACGATTTATAGTCCAGGGCTTGATGGAAAAGACTGTTGGTCCAGACAATGGGGCAGTGGCAGCGCGGATTTGTGCAGCTGCAGGTTCGTCGGGGAAAATCGGCAGCGCAGATTTTTCGACGAACAGGGGCTGGGCGCTGGACTGGCCGGGCCAGGCAGGAAAATTCGTCAGGGGGGCACGCTGACGAAAACAGGGGCTGCGGAGTGGAAAATCGGCAGCGCAGATTTTTCGACGAACAGGGGCTGGACCGGCCGGGCCAGGCAGGAAAATTCGTCAGGGGGGCACGCTGACGAAAAGAGGGGCTGCCGCGTGGAAAATCGGCAGCGCAGATTTTTCGACGAACAGGGGCTGGACGCTGGACTGGGCCAGGCAGGAAAATTCGTCAGGGGGCACGCTGACGAAAAGAGGGGCTGCCGCGTGGAAAATCGGCAGCGCAGATTTTTCGACGAACATTCGTCAGGGGGGCACGCTGACGAAAAGAGGGGCTGCCGCGTGGAAAATCGGCAGCGCAGATTTTTCGACGAACATTCGTCAGGGGGGCACGCTGAGGAAAACAGGGGCTGCCGCGTGGAAAATCGGCAGCGCAGATTTTTCGACGAACAGGGGCTGGATGCTGGACCGGCCGGGCCAGGCAGGAAAATTCGTCAGGGGGGCACGCTGACGAAAAGAGGGGCTGCCGCGTGGAAAATCGGCAGCGCAGATTTTTCGACGAACAGGGGCTGGACTGGCCGGGCCAGGCAGGAAAATTCGTCAGGGGGGCACGCTGACGAAAAGAGGGGCTGCCGCGTGGAAAATCGGCAGCGCAGATTTTTCGACGAACAGGGGCTGGACGCTGGACTGGGCCAGGCAGGAAAATTCGTCAGGGGGGCACGCTGACGAAAACAGGGGCTGCCGCGTGGAATGGCAGCCTACACGCAGATGCGAATTCGGCAGCGCACGATGGCTTGAGCAGGTCATGGGTTCGACTTGGCGCGATCTGAAACCTGGACGAGGGACTGTCGACGCTGGACGAGCCAGCGCGGTGGCCTGTCGTGCCCCGTTCAGGGGGGGCCTGCCGCGGAGACAGCCCTCGCGGGCTCGACAGCGCAGGCCAGCGTCCCCGACGTCGCTGGCCGCGGCAGGCGAGCTGCCGGGGTTCCCGCATTCCTACAAGAAAACGTCGTGCTTTCCACATGAAACCAATCCAGTAAAATCAGCCATATTTTTATGAGGCTGCCCACTGAATTTGGGGTCATTCCGGGCCGGTTCCTAGTTTTGCGGATTTACTCGATTTCTAATGGTAGGAAAATTAAAACAAATACTTCCCGACCTCGAAAAATTCTGGGAAAATTAATGAAGGTGGATTGGATTTTTGCCAACCTCTGTGCAAAATTTCAGCTCAAAATACCAAGAAATGAATTTTTTAGAGGGGGGGTGACAGCTGGGACCTAGTAGTGTCTCCCCCTGCCAGAGCTGCAATGACACTTATTGCTCTTTAGGGAGCCACCAGGCCGGCGCCCCTCAAAGACCACACGCGCGCGCGCGCCCGCCCGCGCTGGGCGCTGGGGCGCTGGGGCCTGAGGGCCTGGGGCCCTTGGGGGCCCTTGGGCGCTTGGGCGCGCGCGCGCGGCCCCCGCAGCCATGCCGCGCTGCGCGACGCGCGGACAGCCCCTGCTGGCTTGCTCTCTCGCCCGCGGGGGGGCTGCCTTCGGGCCCTGGCCCCCCGCGCTCTGGCCTGCCCCCCGCGTGGGAGAGGCTAGGCGCTGCAGGGGCCAGCCCGACGTCGCTGGCCGCGGCAGGCGAGCCGCCGGGGTTCCCGCATTCCTACAACAAAACGTCGTGCTTTCCACATGAAATCAATCCAGTAAAATCAGCCATATTTTTATGAGGCTGCCCACTGAATTTGGGGTCATTCCGAGCCGGTTCCTATTTTTTCCGATTTCCTCGATTTTTAATGGTAGGA
>NC_084853.1:14386981-14389481 GCF_951802175.1 Populus nigra
TGTTGGAATCGGCAGCGCCGACGAAATCGGCAAAGTCGGCAGAATCGGCAGCGCAGATTTTTCGACGAACACGGGCTGGACGGTGGACTGTCCAGGCCAGGCAGGAAAATTCATCGAGGGGACACGCTGACGAAACAGCGCTGGTTCAGACACGGTGGGCGCAGTGTTGGAATCGGCAGCGCCGAGAAAATCGGCAAAGTCGGCAGAATCGGCAGCAGGTGCTGGCGATGAGTCAGGACGGACTGGATAGTCCAAGGCTCGATGAGAAAGACCGCTGGTTTAGACACTGGGGCAGTGGCAGCCCGCGGGGCAGTGTCGGCAGATTCGGCAGCAGTGTCTGCCGATTCGGCAGCGTTGGCTTGTTGGCGCGGGGGGCCGATTCGAGTGGGGACTTGGGCAGCGGGCAGTGAAAGCAAGAGTTTCCCCGATGCTGCCGGGAAAAACGCTCCCCGGGATGGCCGGGTGAGATGACCCGGCGGCCCGCGACGGGTCATTCAATTCCATGCCCCGTCAACATAACTCCCGATGTACTGTTTGCTTTTTCGGAAGAAGAGATCCATCCCCCCATCCTCGGCCAGCCAAAAACGCTCCAATTAATGGCCGGGTGAGATGACCCGGAGGCCCGCGACGCGTCATTCAAATCACTGCCCTATCGGCTACAACTGCTGATGGGTGGGATTAGAGGCCTGCCATGGTGGTGAGGGGCGGCGAGGACCGTGAAAGCTAGAGTTTTTCAGAGGCTGCCGGGAAAAAGGCCCCTCGGGTGGCGGGGTGCGAGGACCAGGCGCGTCATTCAATTCTCTTCCCTATCAACTTGGCTCCCGTTGGCGGGATTGGAGGCCTACTGTTTGTTACAGGGCTAAAATCGTCAGGGGAAGAGCTGACGAAACAATGCTGGTTTGGATGCAGGGGGTAGTGTTGGAATCGGCAGCGCGGACAAAATCGGCAAAGTCGACAAAAAAGACTGTTGGTCTGGACATCGGGGCAGCGGCAGCCATGCCGACAGGGGGGGAAATCGGCAGCACAGATTTGTGCAGCTGCAGGTTCGTCGGGGAAATCGGCAGTGCAGATTTTTCGATGAACATGGGCTGGAAGATGGACTGTCCAGGCCAGGCAGGGAAATTCGTCAAGGGGACACGCTGACGAAACAGCGCTGGTTCAGGCACGGCGGGCAGTGTTGGAATCGGCAGCGCCGACGAAATCGGCAAAGTCGGCAGAATCGGCAGCGGGTGCTGGCGATGAGTCTGGACGATTTATAGTCCAGGGCTTGATGGAAAAGACTGTTGGTCCAGACAATGGGGCAGTGGCAGCGCGGATTTGTGCAGCTGCAGGTTCGTCGGGGAAAATCGGCAGCGCAGATTTTTCGACGAACAGGGGCTGGGCGCTGGACTGGCCGGGCCAGGCAGGAAAATTCGTCAGGGGGGCACGCTGACGAAAACAGGGGCTGCGGAGTGGAAAATCGGCAGCGCAGATTTTTCGACGAACAGGGGCTGGACCGGCCGGGCCAGGCAGGAAAATTCGTCAGGGGGGCACGCTGACGAAAAGAGGGGCTGCCGCGTGGAAAATCGGCAGCGCAGATTTTTCGACGAACAGGGGCTGGACGCTGGACTGGGCCAGGCAGGAAAATTCGTCAGGGGGCACGCTGACGAAAAGAGGGGCTGCCGCGTGGAAAATCGGCAGCGCAGATTTTTCGACGAACATTCGTCAGGGGGGCACGCTGACGAAAAGAGGGGCTGCCGCGTGGAAAATCGGCAGCGCAGATTTTTCGACGAACATTCGTCAGGGGGGCACGCTGAGGAAAACAGGGGCTGCCGCGTGGAAAATCGGCAGCGCAGATTTTTCGACGAACAGGGGCTGGATGCTGGACCGGCCGGGCCAGGCAGGAAAATTCGTCAGGGGGGCACGCTGACGAAAAGAGGGGCTGCCGCGTGGAAAATCGGCAGCGCAGATTTTTCGACGAACAGGGGCTGGACTGGCCGGGCCAGGCAGGAAAATTCGTCAGGGGGGCACGCTGACGAAAAGAGGGGCTGCCGCGTGGAAAATCGGCAGCGCAGATTTTTCGACGAACAGGGGCTGGACGCTGGACTGGGCCAGGCAGGAAAATTCGTCAGGGGGGCACGCTGACGAAAACAGGGGCTGCCGCGTGGAATGGCAGCCTACACGCAGATGCGAATTCGGCAGCGCACGATGGCTTGAGCAGGTCATGGGTTCGACTTGGCGCGATCTGAAACCTGGACGAGGGACTGTCGACGCTGGACGAGCCAGCGCGGTGGCCTGTCGTGCCCCGTTCAGGGGGGGCCTGCCGCGGAGACAGCCCTCGCGGGCTCGACAGCGCAGGCCAGCGTCCCCGACGTCGCTGGCCGCGGCAGGCGAGCTGCCGGGGTTCCCGCATTCCTACAAGAAAACGTCGTGCTTTCCACATGAAACCAATCCAGTAAAATCAGCCATATTTTTATGAGGCTGCCCACTGAATTTGGGGTCATTCCGGGCCGGTTCCTAG